>NW_020691963.1:0-68470 GCF_002925995.2 Terrapene triunguis
CCCTTTTAGATACCTGAAAACTGCTATCATGTCCCCTCTCAGTCTTCGCTTTTCCAAACTAAACAAACCCAATTCTTTCAGCCTTCCTTCATAGGTCATGTTCTCAAGACCTTTCATCATTCTTGTTGCTCTTCTCTGGACCCTCTCCAATTTCTCCACATCTTTCTTGAAATGCGGTGCCCAGAACTGGACACAATACTCCAGTTGAGGCCTAACCAGCGCAGAGTAGAGTGGAAGAATGACTTCTCATGTCTTGCTCACAACACACCTCTTAATACATCCCAGAATCATGTTTGCTTCATACTGTTGACTCATATTTAGCTTGTGGTCCACTATAACCCCTAGATCCCTTTCTGCCATACTCCTTCCTACACAGTCTCTTCCCATTCTGTATGTGTGAAACTGATTTTTCCTTCCTAAGTGGAGCACTTTGCATTTGTCTTTGTTAAACTTCATCCTGTTTAACTCAGACCATTTCTCCAATTTGTCCAGATCATTTTTAATTATGACCCTGTCCTCCAAAGCAGTTGCAATTCCTCCCAGTTTGGTATCATCCGCAAACTTAATAAGCATACTTTCTATGCCAATATCTAAGTCTTTAATGAAGATATTGAACAGAGCTGGTCCCAAAACAGACCCCTGCGGAACCCCACTCGTTATGCCTTTCCAGCAGGATTGAGAACCATTAATAACAACTCTCTGAGTATGGTTATCCAGCCAGTTATGCACCCACCTTATAGTAGCCCCATCTAAATTTTATTTGCCTAGTTTATCAATAAGAATATCATGCGAGACAATATCAAATGCCTTACTATCTTTTCTTATGGATTTTTATTGCCTTATGGTTTTGATTCTTTGTTTTATTATAATAGGTTTATAGTAAAGTAGTTTGGCTGTAAGGAAAGGGACCTGCAGGCCACATCCTCTATGTTGAGCTAAGGCAAAGTTAGACAGGTGGTGATGAGCTAAAGCAGAAGGTCAACATATGAGGTGTCAAAGCAGGTTGGCATAGGGGCTTTCCTAAGTTCATACCCTTTTAAACGTAACAGGTCCACCACAACGTGGAAAAACCCAAAATAACCGGGTAGGACAGAAATAACATATGCGACAACCACAAAAGGGCCATGATGTATTTGATATATATGATGTATATGATAATAAGTTGAGATAATTGATATACTAACCTATAGGAAAAGACACTCCAACATTGGTAAAGTGAGGAAATACAAATAAGGAAAAGGGGAAAAATCCCCTACTGAACACGCATCGCACATCATGGTGTCAGCGTAACATATTATAAAAAGTGGCATCCCAGCCTCAGGGCAGTATGAGAAGGAGATGTAGTCCTTGGGAGGTGCAGGAATGATGGCCACCGGTGATGATGGGGAAGGTGATGGTGATGAGGAAGATGATGGCTAACACTTCAGGTGGTTCTACAAGGGATTTTGTGAGTCTATGGAAGTGCAGATGTACATTCTTTATCCATCTTGTTAAGTTGGTAACTGTGAAAAGGTATTAATAAATTATATTAAATATAAAAAGGTCCTATAGTTTGAGTGTTGTAACTGTGCACATCAGGGTTCCCGACTATATAATAATTTAAATAATATTGGGCCTGATTTTGGGACAAGAATCTATCAATCCTTAAAGTGATAACTGGGGATTCTTAAGTAATCAATATAATTAATACACAATCTAAAGATTGGGCAACACAGGGAATCCTGCACCCAGGGCCGGCTCTGGCTTTTTTGACGCCCCAGGCAAAAAAGCCTCCCACTGCGCCCCCCCCGGGGGAGGGCGGCGAGCCCCGCCGGGGACAGCGGAGCCTTGGCGGCCAGAGCGCCGGGGCTCCGCTCTCCGCGGCGGCCAGAGGCTGCGCCGGGGGGAGGGCGGAGAGCCCCACCGGGGCTCCGCTCTCCGTGGCGGCCAGAGGCTGTGCTGGGGGGAGGGCGGCGAGCCCGGTCGCGGCCCCGCTCTCGGGCCGGAGCGCCGCGCCGCCCCCCTCCAGGTGCTGCCCCAAGCACCAGCTTGGTGGGCTGGTGCCTGGAGCCAGCCCTGCCTGCACCCTAAGCCTATCAACCCCGGCCCTATTCCAGAGCCTGCATCCCCCTGCACGCTAATCCTTTGCCCCATCCCTGAGCCCCTTTCTGCTCCCTGAACCCCTCATCCCTGGTCCCACCCCAGAGCCAGCACCCCCAGCGAAAGTCCTTGTACCCCCACACCCCAACCCTCTGCCCCAGCCCTGAGCCCCCTCCCACACTCCAAACCACTAGGCCCCACCACTGCCACACATCACTTCCATATTGGTCCACATACCAAAATTAATTCCACACACGGACGTAAACAATTAGAGGAAACACTGGTCACCCAATGAAATTAATAAGCAGCTGATTTAAAACAAACATAAGAAAGTATTTCTTCACACACAAGTTGTGGAACTTTTTGCCAAGGGATGTTGTGAAGGACAAAACTATACCAGGGTATGATAGAGGTCTATAAAATCATAAATGGTGTGGAAAATTGAATAAGAAAATATTATTTACTCATTCACATAACACAAGAACTAGGGGTCACCAAATGAAATAAATAGGCAGCAGGTTTAAAACAAAGAAAAGAAAGTATTACTTCACAGTCAACCTGTGGAACTCTTTGCCAGGGGATGTTGTGAAGGCCAAAGGTAAAACAGGGTTCCAATAAGAACTAGATAAGTTCATGGAGGATAGGTCCATTAATGGCTATTAGCCAGGATGGGCAGGGGTGGTGTCCCTAACCTCTGTTTGCCAGAAGATGGGAATGGGCGACAGGGGATGGATCACTTGATGATTACCTGTCTGTTCATTCCCTCTGGGGCACCTGGCATTGGCCACTGATGAAGACAGGATACTGGGCTAGATGGACCAATGTCCATTCTTAGGTTCTTATGTTTTTATATAGAATCATAGAATCATAGAATATCAGGGTTGGAAGGGACCTCAGGAGGTCATCTAGTCCAACCCCCTGCTCAAAGCAGGACCAATCCCCAACTAAATCATCCCAGCCAGGGTTTTGTCAAGCCGGGCCTTAAAAACCTCCAAGGAAGGAGACTCCACCATCTCCCTAGGTAACCCATTCCAGTGCTTCACCACCCTCCTAGTGAAATAGTGTTTCCTAATATCCAACCTAGACCTCCCCCACAGCAACTTGAGACCATTGCTCCTTGTTCTGTCATCTGCCACCATTGAGAACAGCCGAGCTCCATCCTCTTTGGAACCCCCCTCAGGTAGTTGAAAGCAGCTATCAAATCCCGCCTCACTCTTCTCTTCTGGAGACTAAAGAATCCCAGTTCCCTCAGCCTCTCCTCATAAGTCATGCGCTCCAGACCCCTAATCATTTTTGTTGCCCTCCGCTGGACTCTTTCCAATTTTTCCACATCCTTCTTGTAGTGTGGGGCCCAAAACTGGACACAGTACTCCAGATGAGGCCTCACCAATGTCGAATAAAGGGGAACGATCACGTCCCTCTATCTGCTGGCAATGCCCCTACTTATACAACCCAAAATGCCGTGAGCCTTCTTGGCAACAAGAGCACACTGTTGACTTATATCCAGCTTCTCGTCCACTGTGACCCCTAGGTCCTTTTCTGCAGAACTGCTACCTAGCCATTCGGTCCCTAGTCTGTAGCAGTGCATGGGATTCTTCCGTCCTAAGTGCAGGACTCTGCACTTGTCCTTGTTGAACCTCATCAGATTTCTTTTGGCCCAATCCTCTAATTTGTCTAGGTCCCTCTGTATCTGATCCCTACCCTCTAGTGTATCTACCACGCCTCCTAGTTTAGTGTCATCGGCAAACTTGCTGAGAGTGCAGTCCACACCATCCTCCAGATAGACTGCAGATGTATCTTCCCCCTGCTGTAACCCACTAGACCCCACTCCTCTCCCAGAGCTGAGATGGAACCCAGCACTGGCTCCCTCTCTCTGCAGAGTTAGTAGCAAAGTAAGAATATACACATTTTTTTAAAAATATAAGCCTAACCAGTGTCCCTTAAGTGAATTGCCATAAGATGTAAGAAAATGTTATTACTAGAGCTGAATGTGTCTATTTATTTATTTATTTATTAATTATATTGGGGAATTAGATATAGTTTTCAAATGTCTAAGTAGCCCCTGGAATCACAGTTATCGTTGCCTCCTCCACACCAAAATCTGAAATCCCCTTCAGCTGGGGAGGAAAGACATGGAGATGATCCAGCGAGTGACAGGGAGATGAGAGGAGAGGAGCAAGTGACAGAAGTGGGGCCTTAGGGGTAAGAGGTGGGGTAAGGGATTTGGTCTCGGGGGTCCAGTTACCAGCAATTAGAAAGGTGGCAACCCAGTGAGTAATACATAGACAGATTCCCCACTTTGTCATGCTTTCACAGCACAGATAGGTCAGGAAAGGATTTAGTGTCCTTATATGACCCCTGATTCAGAGAAGAGGGCCCAGCACCTGTCACCAGCCAGCTCTCCAAAGAACTCAATCTGAGAGCCAGAGCACCAGGAGAAAACTTTAGGTCCCTTTATGAGTAAAGAGCCGGAGTAGCCTGTCCCGGATCTGTTTGGTCCTCACTCCATATATGATGGGGTTTAGCATGGGGGGAACCAGGAGGTACACGTTAGCAATGAAAATGTGGAAATGCAGGGGCACACTCTGCCCAAATCGGTATGTGAGAGAGGAGAAGATAGCTGAGATGTAAAAGACTAAGATGGCACAGATGTGGGAGCCACAGGTCCCAAAAGTCTTGAGCCGGGCGTCCTTTGTGGAGAGGCTAAAGATGATCTTGAGGATCTGGATATAGGACACAGTGATAAAAAACACATCCAGACCGAGCACACAAAATGCCACAAAGAGGCCGTAGTAACTGCTCACGCGGATGTCAGCACAGGCCAGCTTCACCACAGCCATGTGCTCACAGTACGAGTGGGGGATGATGTTGGTTCTGCAATATGGCCGCCGCCTCGCCAGGAAGGGATGGGGCATTACGAGCATGCCACTGCGTAGCACCACAGCCAGGCCGATCTTGGCTACCACAGGGTTAGTCAGCATGGCAGAATGTCTCAGGGGATTGCAGATGGCCACGTAACGATCAAAAGCCATGGCCACGAAGATCCCAGACTCCATCACTGAGAAGCAGTGAATGAAGTACAGCTGTGTGAGGCAGGCACTGAAATCGATTTCCCTTGAATTGAACCAGAAGATGCTCAGCGTCTTGGGCACAATGGATGTGGACAGGACCAGGTCGGTGACGGCCAGCATGCAGAGGAAATAGTACATGGGTCCATGGAGGCTTCGCTCCTTCTTCACAATGAACAGGATGGTGAAGTTCCCCAAGATAGCTATTGCGTACATGGTGCAGAAGGGGATGGAGATCCAGACATGGGTTGTCTCCAGGCCAGGAATGCCCAGCAGGATGAAGGTGGAGGGGTTGATGAAGTTAGTGGTGTTGGAATCTGACATGGAGTAGGGGAGAAGATGTCCAACTCTGAGGCAGAACGGTGTCTCCTGCATGTACCGTACTTTCCCCTGATTTCCTGTATGTGCCCAGGGTCTAGGGTGATGGTCACAGTACAAAGGCCTGGATGGAGAGACAATGTTAATATGAGACACTACATACACTACTGGAGGCTGTTCTGATGGGTGAAGCAGGTTGGTTGCTCTAGACACACTGAAAAATGACATTTGAACAACTGACCCTGCTAATGCCAATTCCATATTTCATGGTGATCCCTGTGTCAATAATTCCTACACGATAGGCACCAGGAGGAAACATATGTCTCATTGTTCCTGAGGCCTTGTCTACACTGCAAAATGTTTTTGCCGAAAGGCAGCTTTTGGCAAAGAAACAGTGGAGGTATACATACTAGAAAGCCACTTTTGATGATGGAACTCCTCAGTTCAGTGATGTAATAAAACCACCTTGACGAGAGTTGTAAGGGTTTTTACACAAAAGTTTTGACACCAAAGTGCCTAGATTGACACTTGCACAGTTTAAATTCAGCTGTTGTGCATCCAGATAAATACCTTATGTCCCTGCGCCTGTAATGCCCAGTAATTTTGAAATTCCCCTTCCTGTTTGCTCAGTGTGGGGTGTTCATACCACATCTTCCACATCGTCATGGTGGCTCCACACAGCAAATGCTCTCCCGCTAAGACCACAGCAGAACTGCTGGATATGCTCAGTATATGGGGAGAGGAGGCTATGAAGTCCCAACTGTGCTGGAGCCATAGGAATTTCAATACCAAGGGCGGTTTTCACAGAGCTTGTGGGAGAAGAGCTATGATCGGGACATGCTGCAGTGCAGAGCAAAGGTGAAGGAGACAAGCGCCCCACAACTGCCATTTTTATAAGGAGTTGGACGTTATCTTTGGCAGCAACTCCACATCCATGTCCAAGAGTCCTGTGGGTACTTCAGCTGGGCTGGAGCTGGCGGCGTCTGGACCTAACCCAAAGGAGGAAAAGGTGGAGGCAGAAGAAGATGTGGTTCCCAGGTCAGGGGCACCCAGGAGGTGTCCAGCCAGTCTCGGCAGTCACAATCAGGCGAGTCAGAAACAGGAGAGGGGACCCCTGGTAAGTGGTTTTGCTTTATGAAGTCTGAAGGTTGGTGAGGGGCAGAGAAATGTACACGGCTGGCTGTGTATCTGTGTACTGGGCATTTCCCCTTGCAGCTAGGCAGCACGGTGGAGCAGGTTGTTGATGCACACCGAGATTTCCCAGGATTCCTCCATAGAGATCTTCAGGAAATTTTCCTGCAGGTACTCAGCAATCCTCTGCCAGAGGTTCCTTGGCATAGCTGCTTTGTTCCTTCCCCCACTGAAGGACACTTTTCCATGCCATTCTGTAATTACTTGAGCAAGGACCAAAGCAGCACACAGGCGAGCAGCATAGGGACCTGGGCAGAAGCTACAAGCATGTAGTAGATACACCCTTGCTTCCTTGCTTACCTTCAGAAGTGAGATACCTGCCACAATGACCCCTGCCTGTGGAAAAGGGTGGGAAACTATAGAGAATTGCCCCCTGAGAAATGCCCTGCAACCCCTCTCACATTGCTTTTATCCCAGGCACAATGTCCTCTGTCCCTGGGTACACTCACCATGCTTGTCGTGTTTGCTGGCATGTGTGCTTTTCAAGGGTCAGCAGGAAAATGATGGTGTATTACCAAGGGTGTATTTTAATGTAGCGTTTCAATGCTGTATGTGTACTTAACAATAATGCTTCTGTTTATTGTTACTTGTGCTTCACCAGACAAGTCTTTGAAAGGAGGCACCCCCTCCACTCCAGCCGAGCATCTCCGCTGGATAAGAAAGTGCCCAAGATGGAGCAAGGAAGATATGTTCCGGGAGGTGCTGCAGTACTCTGATGCAGAGAAGATGAACCACAGGTCGTGGAGGGAAAGAGACAAGCAGGAAAGAAGAGAAAATGAGGCATACACTAGGGATGCAACACAGAGACTCATAAAAGTTTTGGAGCAGCAAACCAACATGCGGCAGTCCCTCATAACCCTCCAGACTGAGCAGTAGGTGCTGCAGTATTCTGATACATACAAGACAGAAGGCAGGCAATGGAGGGAAAGTGACAAGCAGGAAAGAAGAAAATGAGGCATACACGCAATGGAGAGGCTCATAAAAGTTTTAGAGTGGCAAACCGTCACGCTGAAGTCCGTCCCGACACTCCAGACTTAGCAGATGCATACCCACCCTCCCATTCGGCACATTCAGAACTCTTTCCCACGATCTCCCAAAATGCCACGCATACATTCCTTTCCAATACCTGGGACTTTGCGTCAGTCCTCCCCTGGTATCACCCCCACCAAGAATGTGCATGTGTCTGTGTGTGTGTGCATGGTGTTGTGGGGTTTTTGGCTATAAAAGCAAAGTTGGAATATCCATGCCATCTATTGCCACTCTGCAGTATGGAAAACCCATTTCTGCAAAGCCATTCACAATTTCACACATTTTGTCAGGAGTCACTGTCTTCCGCAGCAGTATGTGCTTAATGGCTCTGCACACTTGCATTAATACAGCCCCAATGGTTGACTTCCCGAATCCAAACTGGTTTGCGTTCGACTAGTATCTGCCTGGAGTTGTCAGCTTCCACACTGCGATCGCTACGTGCTTCTCCACCAAGAAAGCAGCTCTCATTTGAACGTCCTTGCGCTGCAGGGATGGGGCAAGCTCCAGGAAGGTGGCTTTCCTCATCAGAAAGTTCTACAGCCACTGCTTGTCATCCCAGACACACATAACGATGCGATCCCACCACTCAGTGCTAGTTTCCCTACCCCAAAAGCGACTTTCCACCATATTCAGCTGTTTTGTGACTGCCAAAAGCAATCGAATGCTGCTGCTATCCATGTCGGACAGCCTGTCAGGCAACTGTGACTCCCATTCCCTTCACAACTTCAAGATTGATTCCACTGCCATTAGCGATGTGCTCCTGACAGCTGGCAGAGCAGTGGAAAGCAGTGCAGGCTCCGTGCCTGCAGATAGAGATGGCAGGCTGAGCAGAAAACAGGGGACATTAAGTGCTGCAAACTGGAGATGGAAAAACATGCAGTGGTGGGATGGAAAGCAGTGAATCATGGGAACTTGATCCTGGAGCCATGATGCTCTGCGATCTGCTCCACCTTCCCACAACACCTATCGACATAAGATGGAGAGCTGAATTGTGGGATAGCTACCCACGGTGCATTGCTCTCAATATCACGGCGACCACCGCAGAAGTGGATGCGCTATGCTGAAAGAGAAAGACAATGTGAACTTGCAACAACAATTTTCTTTAAAGGCTTTTCGGTCACCAACCAAACTTTTGGCAAAAAGAATGTATGAATGTAAACATAGCCTTAATGCAATGAAACCAGGCTACAGAGTCCTTGTTGTAGGGAGGTCTGCATTCACATGGTTGCTCAAAACCTGAGAGTGGAAAAAAACCAAAGCTTTTCCAAGACATGTCGAGGGGGAAATATCCCAGCTAGAACATAGCTCAGGGAAAAGACCCAGGCGTCATTGATAGCAGCTCTATGGAAACACCTGTTCATTCACAGGAGTGACCAAAACAAAGACAATGTTTGGATGCCTAAGGAATGGGATGGAGAATAACCTGCTCTGGACATGTGCTCAGTTTTTGTCACCCAGAGTTTATAAAGGATAGTGCAGATACAAAGGGGATTTCCAAGACAGGCTCTGAGAACGGGGAAGGCTTCCATACGCAGACAGATTGAAAAGTCTGGGACTGTTTAGTTTAGAGAAGAGATAAATAAGGGGACATATGATAGAGGAGAACAAAATAAAATAATGGAACTGAGTATATTCCAATGGACAAACAGAGAACAGTTCTCAACCAGTAATGTCTATCTACAGACACCCTTCAAAAGGGCTAATTCCCCAAAGCTGAGGCAAATTATCAGCAAAACTGTTTGGGAGGAAAAATTTAGATAGAAAAATGGGAATTAAAAGTGGGAGTTCTTCAAGAAGAGTACATTAGATAGATAAAAAGCCATGAATCCACAGTTAAAAATGTGGACAACTCCGGCTAAAAACCCAGTTCAGTAGCAAAGTGAAGGCAGCAAGCAATATAAATTGGAAGTTATGAAAATTGATATAGGATGTTAAATACATCTTAAGAACTTAAGAACATAAGAATGGCCATACTGGGTGAGTCCATCTAGCCCAGTATCCCCTCTTCAGACAGTGGTCAATTCCAGGTGCCCCAGAGGGAATGAACAGAACAGGGAATCATCAAGTGATCCACACCCTGTCGCCCATTCCCAGCTTCGGGGGAAAATCCATGCTTGGCCTGCCTATGGACAACAAAAAGGAGGTTATTAAGTATATTAAGAAGAAAAGAAATCCTAGAAAAAGGTTTCAGTCAACTCGTATAGGGGGAAAGGAAACTTGTTAATGTTGCAGAAAAAGCAGATGTGTTCAAGAAATATTTTTTGGTCTGCATTTGGAAAGAAGCAGTATGATGTATTGATATCACGTGTGGTGATGAAACACTTTGCAGTCCATTAGCAGTCAAGGACGGTGTTAAATAGCATATATGGTAAAAATTAGAGTTCTGAACTAACGGATCAACTACACATCTAATTCAGAACCAGAAGTACATAATCAGGCATTAGCAGAGCCAAAAAAAGAAAAGAAAGGCAAATACAGGTCAGTGCTGTGTTAAAAGTAAACTATTTAAAAAATGAAAGGAATGTTTTAAAAAAATATTTGACAAGGTTAGGAAATAATGGAAAAGCTGATATGGGAATAGTTTAAAAAATAGTCTAGGAATATAATTAATGCCAGTCAACAACATGGTTTATGGAAAACAGGCCCTGTCAAATAATGAGAGTGCATGTCTGGTTTGATCAAGGGAACCGTGGAGATGCAATAGACTTCAATTTCTCTGAGGCATTTCATTTATTAGAGGAAAACATTGAGATAAACAAAATGAACACTGCAATATCAGTGGAGCACACGTAAAATGGACTAAAAACTGGCTAACTGACAGATCTCAGAAAGCCGTTGTCAGTGGGCCATTGTCAGTGAATGGGACTGTTTCTAGTTAAGTATCAGGGGGTAGCCGTGTTAGTCTGTATCTACAAAAACAACAAGGAGTCTGGTGGCACCTTAAAGACTAACAGATTTATTTGGGCATAAGCTTTCGTGGGTAAAAACCTCACTGCATCTGAAGAAGTGAGGTTTTTACCCACGAAAGCTTATGCCCAAATAAATCTGTTAGTCTTTAAGGTGCCACCAGACTCCTTGTTGTTTCTCGTTAGGTTCTGCAGAGATCAGTTCTAGGCTGGATGATATTCGATATTTTCATCAATGATCTGGGAGCAAATAGAAAATCACTGCAGATAAAATTTGTGATGACCCAAAAGTTGGCAGAGTGGTTACAAAGAGGAATCCAGGGCAGCACACCGATTGATCTGGAGCATTTGGAGAGCTGGGCCCATGCAAACAAAATGTGTTAATACGGACAAATGCAAAGTGATCCTCTTGGAACTGGGAATGGAGGCTCAACCCACAACTAGGGCACTATTTTATGGAATGCAGGGACTCGGGAAAGGATTTAGGGGTCATTGTGGGCAACCAACTCAACGTGAGCTCCCAGTGTGGTGCTGTGGCCAAAAGAGCCAATGCAATCCTTGGATGCCTAAACAGAGGAGTGATGAGTTGGAGCAGGGGAAGGATGTTGCCTCTGCACATGGCACTGGTGAAATCAACTGCCTCCAGTTATGAGGTCCACATTTCAAAAACAATCTTGAGAAATTGGGAAGGGTGCAAAAAAGAGCCACAAAATGATTGGAAGCTGGAGAAAATGCCTGACAGAGAGAGACTTAAAGAGCTTCATCTCTTTATCTCATCAAAAAGATGATCAAGCAGAGACGTTCCTGGGGAGAAAACCTTGGATAATAATGGACTCTGTTATGTGGCGAAGAAAGGCAGAGTTAGGCCCAATGGCTGGAAGCTGAAGCCAGACAAATTCCAGGTGGAAATAAGTGCCAAATGTTTACCTCTGATGGCGATTAACCATTGGAACAAACTATGAAGGGAAGTGGTGGATTCTCCAACTCCCCTTGTCTGCAGACCCAGACAGGATGTATTTCTGGAAGATTTGCTTGAGGGCTTGTCTACACTGAGAATTCTACAGCAGTGATGCCTTAGTGCTTCAGTGTAGACACTACTTTCAACGGCAGGGGTTCTCCCGGCAGTGTAGGTAATCCACCTGCCCGAGATGTGGTAGCTAGGTCGATGAAAGAACTTTTCCATTGACCGCATGCTGTCTACACTGGGGTTAGATCGATATAGCTACATCTCTCAGGGGTGTGGATTTTTAGCTGTTGCAAAAAGAGAATATGCAGCTAGTCATGGGCACCTCAGCTGGAGACATAGCATGCAAGTCATTGTAGGTGATACTACCACTCCACTCTGTGCTGGTTAGGCCTCAGTTGAAGTACTGTGTCCAGTTTGGGTCACCAATGTATAGGAAGGATGTAGAGAAATTGGAAAGGATCCAGAGTTGAGAGACAAAGATGATCCAAGAGATGGAAAACAAGCCATACGGGCAAAGGCTGAAGGAACTAGGAATGTTAATTTGGAAAATAAGAGATTGGGGATTGGGTGGGGGACATTACAGCACTTTTCAAATACTTGAAAGGCTGCCATAAAAAAGATGGAGAAAAGTTGTTCTCTCTTGACACTGAGGGTGGGACAAGGGGCAAAGCAGATTTAGATGAAATCTCAGGAAAAACTTCCTAACTGTAAGACCAGGAGGACAATGGAACAGGTGCCTTGGGTGGTCATGGAAGCTCCTTCAATGGGGGTTTTCCAAAGGAGGCTGGGTAGCCATCTATCTTGGATGTTTTACACAGATCAAATTGCGCATCTCGGCAGGGAGTTAGATTAGATGACCTTTGCTGTCCCTTCTCACTCCTTGGCTCTATGATTCTATGATGAAAAATCCCAGTGGAGACCGAGTCTTAGTCAAATAGTAGTTATAAAGTCAATAGAGAAGTAACTGGGTGAAATGTAATTACCTTTGTTAAACAGGAGATCATACTGGATGATCTAATGGTCTCTTGTGACTTTAAACCCTAAGAATCTATCAATAAAGAAAGTATAATATGGAGATATACCTATCTCATAGAACTGGAAAGGACCCTGAAGGGTTATCAAGTCCAGCCCCCTGCCTTCACTAGCAGAACCAAGTACTGATTTTGCCCCAGATCCCTAAGTGGCCCCCTCGAGGACTGAGCTCACAACCCTGGGTTTAGCAGGCCAATGATCCGGCATTTATATTTACTCTGTATCATAAACCACGAACAAGAGAACATTCAATTACATTGAAAGTCTGAACATACAATATTCAGAAAAGAAAATTGTTTACGTAATCCATATTTGGCTTATGGAACTCCGTGGCACTGACATTATTGGAGCAAAGAGTTTAGCTGAATGGGATTCACAAATGGATGGGCCATTGTAGGTGGTGCTGGTGGCACCACCATTAGTGAAGTCTGTCTGACAGCTTCAATTAGGAGGCCTCATTTTCAGTTGCTTATAAGTTTGCCAAACTTTAACCCTTTGGACTGAAATTTCCCACGCTGGGTGTCTGCTTCCTGCTGAATTGTTTTTTTGAAAGTTTCAGGCAGAATAGTTCAGCCGACTTCTCGAGTGAAGCCAGGAGAGATGATGTCTTGCCCATGTTTAAAAATTCTTAGAATTGTTCCAGTGAGGAGCCCTAGCTCCTCCATGCCTTACAGCAGATAGAAGCCAGGTAACAGTCCCTGAAATGCAAGAGCAGGAGGTGACAGCTGGCTCCAGAGTTCTTACTCCAAGGGCAGTTTTCCTTCAGTGGGGCCTGAGGAAAGTACAAGCCACTGAATTTAGCCGTGTATTGTTCATCTACTAACACCTTTCATCCTGAACAATCCCCTGAGCCACTGAAATGCAGCCACCTTAGGGCTGGAGGACATCAGCTGGGGAAGCACAGCAAAGAGGGACATTTTGGACAGAGAAACTGGAGCAAACTCATCCCCTTTGGCAAGGGCCCTGGGATGTTTAATGGCTGTGCAGGGCAGAAAGGACCCCGGACTTACTCTCTATCCCAGCATGCCCACGTTACACTGGGTTTGTCGAGCAGGTGAGCGCCTCAGGAAGAGATGGGTACCTGTGAATCCTGAGAAGGAAGTGTCCTCCCTGGGAATCCCCGTCAGGTAGCCGTGTCCCACACCTCTCTCACCCCAGCGTCTGCAGCAGCATCCCACGCCGAGAGCCAACACAGGGGTGTGCACTGTTTATAATATAGCTCTGAGCAATCCCAGTGGGGTTTGCTCAGCCTCTACGGGAGAAGCGGCATCTGAATGTAAACAGGCTGGAGACCAGAGACACTCTAGTCAATGTCTCTCTTTCCATGTCTGCACTTTTGTGCTATTTATTCAGCTTTATGAGTAAACAGTAATTAAGGAACCTTCCCAAAGGGAGATGAGAACTCTTGGGCTCTGTGCTGAGTCAGAGAGGAATTGGTTGCTCTGGGCATTTGTGTATATTTAAAAATTATATTTGATTAGGAAGAAAACTAGGGATAAGACCTGGGTCTCCACAGGGTCTGATACCGTGTAAATGCCCAAGATGGGTGGGTAGATAATAGACAGACAGATATGGAGACAGATGACTATGGGGAGACACAAGAACTTTCTGCAGGCACACAAGGCTGTCACAAACGGATCAGAGATCAGTAATTCTAATCGGTAACTGTTATCATACTGGGCAGCACCTTTCACCAAAGGATCTTCAACACACCTAGCAAAGGAAAGTCACTATGAACATATTATAGAATCATAGAATCATAGACTATCAGGGTTGGAAGGGACCTCAGGAGGTATCTAGTCCAACTCCCTGCTCAAAGCAGGACCAATCCCCAATTAAATCATCCCAGACAGGGCTTTGTCAAGCCTGACCTTAAAAACCTCTAAGGAAGGAGATTCCACCACCTCCCTAGGTAACCCATTCAAGTGCTTCACCACCCTCCTATACAGATAGATAAACTATCCTTATTATACAGATAGGTAAATTGAGGCACGGGGAGCGGTGACTTGGCCAAGGGCTCACAGATATTGAGTGACAGGATGACAGACAGAACCCAGGAGTCCTGACTTCCTTGCTGTAATCATGGTCTCTCCGTCACACCAAGAGGGAAATGCGCTCCAGCTCTGACAGGGGCTGTTCATTGGGTGGGATGCAGAGGAAAGGCTGGAAGAGGGAGCCTGAGCCTTCGCCATCCTCTCAAGGTGAATCTGAGGTTTTCAGAACTAGCTGGAGTTTGTGAGCTCCCCGCTCCTGTGAGGTGTGAACCCCAGGACTCCACTTCCGCTCCCACTCAGAAACCTGCCAACGCATCACAGTCACTGGGGTCACTTCGGGGGAACAGACTCAGTAAAATCAGCACCAACAGAATGTTTGTGTGGCTAGAGGGCAGCTGTTGCAGCTGAGAGCCTAGTATCTGGCAACCCTAAATGGCACCCCAACACAGAAACTAAAAAAATGGAGGGCACTTGGATTCCCACAGCTGAACTCTCTGCCTGCTCATCTGGCTCATTGGGGGTATTTTTTCTGATGCAGAGCACCTGGGGTTTTAAGCACTGGAATGAGACTGAATGAATTCTCCTGTCCAAGCCCAACAGGGGCACCGTGTCCACCTGATCTTTCAATCTGGCTGCAGACAAAGGCCGTAGGCTTTTAGGCCTTACAATATGGCTACAGGCCTTATCATATGGCTACAAAAAAAGGGCCTGATCCTTACAGTACGACCAGGCCCCGAAGGTCCCCATGACTGGCCCCGTCATACCCCAGGTATGGCCAAGCCCTAGGGGGTCCCCAGGAGCTGCCCCAGGTACGACGGGCCCCCAGGGGGTCATAAGAACATAAAAACATAAGAATGGCTGTACTGGGTCAGACCAAAGGTCCATCCAGCCCAGTATCCTGTCTACCGACAGTGACCAATGCCAGGTGCCCCAGAGGGAGTGAACTTAACAGGTAATGATCAAGTGATCTCTATTTTGCCATCCATCTCCATCCTCTGACAAACAGAGGCTAGGGACACCATTTCTTACCCGTCCTGGCTAATAGCCATTAATGGACTTAACCACCATGAATTTATCCAGTTCTCTTTTAAACACTGTTATAGTCCTAGCCTTAACAATCTCCTCAGGCAAGGAGTTCCACAAGTTGACTGTGCGCTGTGTGAAGAAGAACTTCCTTTTATTTGTTTTAAACCTGCTGCCTATTAATTTCATTTGGTGGCCCCTAGTTCTTGTATTATGGGAATAAGTAAATAACTTTTCCTTATCTACTTTCTCCACATCACTCATGATTTTATATACCTCTATCATATCCCCCCTTAGTCTCCTCTTTTCCAAGCTGAAAAGTCCTAGCCTCTTTAATCTCTCCTCATTTGGGACCTGTTCCAAACCCCTAATCATTTTAGTTGCCCTTCTCTGAACCTTTTCTAGTGCCAGTATATCTTTTTTGAGATGGGCAGCAGGTTTAAAACAAATAAAAAGAAGTTCTTCATGGATAAATTCATGGAGGTTAAGTCCATTAATGGCTATTAGCCAGGATGGGTAAGGAATGGTGTCCCTAGCCTCTGTTTGTCAGAGGGTGGAGATGGATGGCAGGAGAGAGATCACTTATGTTCCTTGCTGACTCGAAGAGAACAAAACAAAGAGACAAACAAAAACCTTCCCCCACAGATTTGAAAGTATCTTCTCCCCTTATTGGTCCTTTTGGTCAGGTGCCAACCAGGTTATCTGAGCTCCTTAACCCTTTACAGGTAAAAGAGGAATTAACCCTTTACAGGGTAAAGAGGGATTTTATGCTACCCTTAGCTGTATGTTTATGACATCACCCCATCGCCACTCTTCCCCCTCCCTCCCAGCACCTCCTGCATGCCGAAGAACAGTTGATCTGTGGTGGGTGGGAGGCACTGGAAGGATTTGATTGGCAGGACTGCTGGTGAGTGAGAAGCTGGCTGCCAATAGGTGCTAAGCAACTGGCTTTTTTCCCCGTGAGTGCTCCAGCCCTGGAGCACCCACAGAGTCGGTGCTTATGAGCTGTGGAGCAGCGTCAGCACTCGAGTTGCTTTGTGCAGGCTACTGGCGGAACCGTAGGCTCCTGCAGGGTCAGGCAGGAGATGAGCCGGGGTTTTGAGAAAGGCAGTGGTGCCTACATTCAGTATTTACCTGAGTGCCTTTGTGGATCTAGCCCTGAATGTCTTTCTGGAAGATGCTTTAGTCAAACACAAGTTAAGGTTGTTCAAAATCAAAGGGGCTGGCTGGCGACGCTTGGAGGAAACAGCCAAGTTCACAGACATCCACCTCTCACTTTTAAAAGCTTTTTCCTTTTTTCTTTGTACAAGGACCAGGCTCCCTGCGGTAAAACAGTTTTTATCTGCTCTTCCCATCCTCCAATGGCTCTAGTGTCCCAGCTGCTTGCCCTGCTAGAACCAGGGCAATGTCCCTTTCTTAGGTGGCTAGCAGCTGTTGCACCATCTGGGGACAAGGATATGGTGTGATGCTGTATGATTGACTAGGGCCATTTTTGCTAAGTATAATTATCCTGTTTATATGCCTGTATCAACTTTGTGTCTGACGTTATCATTATTGACAATCTACTGGTATCTTACACCTTCACCTCTGAGGATAGGACGAGAAGCAATGGGCTTAAATTGCAGCAAGGGAGGTTTAGGTTGGACATTAGGAAAAACTTCCTAACTCTCAGGGTGGTTAGGAACTGGAATAAATTGCCTAGGGAGGTTGTGGAATCTCCATCATTGGGGATTTTTAAGATCAGGTTGGACAAACACCTGTCAGGGCTGGTCTAGATGGTGCTGGTCCTGGCATGAGTGCAGGGGACTGGACTAGCAGACCTCTTGAGGTTCCTTCCAGTCCTATGATTCTGTGTGCTGTATTCCTGTGTAACACCCCTCGGGTGGATAAGGCTATATGTTGATGGCCCTTGGAGGAGACTTAGCGATTACAAAGGGCCATAGAAGAAATGCGCCTCTGCAAGAATATGGGAAATGGCTGATCCTGGGAGTCATGAGAGCATGTAAGGACATGGAATATGCTCCTGTGACCCTGGACTCATCTCATCTTCATTTCTCTGCACTGAGTTTCCAATAAGGAAGCTCTGAACAAGGACTGGTGACCCCACTGCTTGAGTAACTTCTAGAGAGACTTTTGCAAGCTAGCATCATTGCTATGAAACTTATCTCTGAACACTGAAAAACCACTTGGATATATCTGATCTATGAACCATTTATATCTCTTCTTCTTTTCTTTTATTATTTAACCTTAAGTGTCTCTTGAGATTAGGACACTATATGTGGTGAAATTGATTTTCACTGACTGCTCATCATGGTGTCCAGAGTCCGGGTGATGAGTCAAGGGCTGGGATGCCTCAGGACACTGCATTTTTGGCTTCTAGTTAACCAGGGTGGTGAGACAGAAGTTTACTTTTGTTCCTCACTTTGCGTAATCTAATGACAGAACAACCACCAGTCTGGTATGAATCTGCCCTATTTCTCAGCAGTTTGTTCTGAATCTGGCATCCTCAGCTGTATCCTACTGAGGCACAATGACACATGGACACCACTGACAGGTGCTTCACAGACTATTGCTCACTACTCCCAGGAGGTATCCCCCTCTTACAGAGGGGGAAACTGAGGAAGCATGAAAGGAAGTGTCTTGAGCCAAGAACATCGCCAACAAGTCCCTAGCTGCCAATCCCTTGCTTAGTCTTTCTCAGGCCTGGCTTGTTTAGTCCATGCACCCACTTACATCATTTGAGTATTTAGCCCAAGTCATTTAACTAGAGATAAAGCATCAGCAGAGACCAGTGAGCTGGGATCGAAGATGACCATTTATTATGTTTAGTGTTCTGCTACCAAAGGGCCCTAATCAGGGCTGTTGTGTCACACACTGCACTGATGTGGTTCCTTGCAGAACATCATTGGTCTGTATGCGCTGTGCAGAGTTCCAGGTAGTGTGTCATCCTGGTAAACAAGCAAGACAAGGCTGAAGACTGAGCTGTGTGGAAACCTGTTTTCTGGCCACAATTTTTAGCTATTTCTTTAATAAATTCCTCCTGTTTAAGAACTGCAACTCCACTGATCATGAGACACAAATAGCCTCAGTGTGTCTAATACAACCCAAAGGAGCAATGCCAGTTCATGGCCAGAGCAATGGTGCTGCGGGGGTGGCGGTGGCAGGACTCCCAGTTTCTATTCTCAGCTCTGCCACTGACTCATTGTGTGGCCTTGAGTAAATCACTTTACCTCTGCATGGCTCAGTCCCTCCATGACATGGGGATAACGCTGCCTGGCAGCCTAGCTACAGAGCTTCTAAATGTAGTGATTAAAAGTGTCACGCAGAGCATACGTTAGACTCAGCTTCACTGTTCAGGTTCAGCCCCTGGACAATGTGTCCCCTGTAGTTACAGATAAGGTGCCGTGTAGGTGTGTAAATAGCCGGCTAATGGCAGGTGTGCTGTTTATCTCCTGCCCTGTGAGATATCGAAGCCACCCCAGCCTCTGCCCAGCCTCCCATCTTCCCAGCTAATGCAGGGATTTAGCCTTCTGCCTCTCTCAGCTGTTCTCTTCCTACCTTCAAAGCTGATCCCTTGTCCTGCTCCCAAGGCCTGGCTCAGGGCCAAGGGCTCCCAGCCCATCCCCATTGCAGGGACACTGCCTGGTACAGGCCCCGAGCTGGGAGGAACAAAGGGGAGCTGAAAGCTAAGGAAATAAGCCACACAATGGTCTCTGCCTCCAGGACTTTGAGGCTGAGCTTTAGGGCCCACAAGCTGTACAGTTCACAATCTCACCTGCCTGCCACACAGCCCTTCTCCCAAACCTCAGCTGCTTTTATACGGCTTCCTGGCTTCCCTCTCCAATCCCGACTGGCCTGTCAGCCCCAGGGCTGCATACTCGTCAGGCTGCAGCAGCTCCCAGCCCAGTTTCCTAGCAGATGGAGTCCAACTGCGGGGGGGAGGTGGAGGTGATCCAGTGAGTGACGGGGATGGGAGAAAAAGAGCGAGCACCAGTGGCAGGGACTTGGGGCAAGAGGCAGAGAAGGGAGTGGGAGATAGAGGCAAGAGGTGGAGCAGGGGCTGTGTCTTGGGGGAATAGGTGCAGAAGTGGCTGGCCTTGATGGAAGATGTGTACCAGGTGCATGGCCTTGGGGGGAGAAGTGGGATAAGGGGCAGGGACCCAGGGGTCATGGTGACTAGTTCTCTGAAAACATCCACTCAGTGTGCAGCAGCAGTCAAAAAAGTGAACAGAATGTTGGGAATCACTAGGAAAGGGATAGATAATCAGACAGAAAATAACAGATTGCCTCTATATAAATCCTTGGTACGCCCACATCTTGAATACTGCATGCAGATGTGGTTGCCCCATCACAAAAAAGATATATTGGAATTGGAAAAGGTTCAAAAAGGGGCAATAAAAATGATTAGGGGTATGGAACGACTTCTATATGAGGAGAGATTAATAAGACTGGGACCTTTCAGCTTGGAAAAGAGACGACTAAGGGGGGATATGATAGAGGTCTATAAAATCATAACTGGTGTGGATAAAGTAAATAAGCAAGTGGTATTTACTCCTTCTCATAACACAAGAACTAAGGGCTACCAAATCAAACTAATAGGCGGTAGATTTAAAACAAACAAAAGGAAGTATTTCTTAACACAACACACAGCCAACCTGTGGAACTCCTTGCCAGAGGATGTTGTGAAGGTCCATCAATGGCCAAGATGGGAAGGGATGGTGTCTGTTTGCCAGCAGCTGGAAATGGGTGACAAGGGATGGATCACTTGATTACCTGTTTTGTTCATTCCCTCTTGGGCACCTGGCACTGGCCACTGTCATAAGACAGGACAATGGGCTAGATGGATCCTTGGTCTGACCCAGTATGGCCATTATTATGTTCTTATATTCTCAGAGGTCCAGTTATCAGTAATTAGAAGGGTTGCAAACCAATGAGTTCTACACTGACCGATTCCCCAGTTTGTCACACTGACACAGCACAATAAGGTCAGGAAAGGGTCTAATGTCTCTCTGACTGTCCAGTCAGTGACTCAGGGAAGGGGGACCAGCACCATGTCACCAGCCAGCTCTGCACGGAGCTCGGTCTGAGAGCCAGAGCATCAGAAAAAAACTTTAAGTCCCTTTATTTGTAACGAGCCGGAGCAGCCTGTCCCGGATCTGTTTAGTCCTCACCCCGTAGATGATGGGGTGCAGCATGGGGGGCATGAGGAGGTACACGTTGGCAATGAGAACGTGGAAATGCAGGGGCACATTGTGGCCAAACCGGTGTGTGAGGGAGGAGAAAATAACTGGGATGTAAAAGGTTAAGATGACACAGAGGTGGGAGCTGCAGGTCCCCAAAGCCTTGAGCCGGGCGTCCTTTGTAGGGAGGCTGAAGATGGCCTTGAGGATCTGGGTGTAGGACACAGCGATAAAAATCATATCCAGACCCATCACACAGAATAGCACAAAGAGGCCATAGTAACTACTGACGTGGGTGTCGGTGCAGGCCAGCTTCACCACAGCTATGTGCTCGCAGTACGTGTGGGGGATGATGTTGGTTCTGCAATATGGCCATTGCCTCACTAGGAAGGGATAGGGCAGTATGAGCATGAAGCCACGCAGCACCACGGCCAGGCTGATCTTGGCAACCATGGAGTTTGTCAGGATGGTGGAATGTCTGAGGGGATCACAGATGGCCACATAGCGATCAAAAGCCATGGCCACGAAGATCCCAGACTCCATCACTAAAAAGGAGTGAATGAAGTACATCTGGGTGAGGCAGGCACTGAAATATATCTCCCTTGAATTGAACCAGTAGATGCTCAGAATTTTGGGGAGGGTGGACGTGGATAGGACCAGGTCGGTGATGGCCAGCATACAGAGGAAATAGTACATGGGCACATGGAGGCTTGGTTCCGTCTTCACGATGAACAGGATGATGAAGTTCCCCAAGATGGCTATGGTATATATGGTGCAGAAAGGGATGGAGATCCAGACATGGGCTGTCTCCAGGCCAGGAATGCCCAGCAGGATGAAGGTGGAGGGGTTGGTGAAGTCGGTGTTGTTGGAATCTGACATGGAGGAGGGGAGAAGTTGTTCAACTCTGAGGCGTTCCCAGGGCCCAGGGTGATGGCTGTAGTACAAAAGCCTGGATGGAGAGACAATGTTAATATGAGACACTACATGGACTACTGGATACTTTTCTCATGGGTGAAGTAGATTGGTTCCTCTTCACACTCATTTTCATTTTTCAAAGAAATGAATTATGAACAACTGACCCTACTAATGCCAATTCCATATTTGATAGTCCTCCATGCATCAATAATTTCTACACGTTGTGGTCTGGGAAACCTTAATAGGCACCAGCAGGAAACAGACGTGTGGATACTGGTTATCCCTCATTCTTCCTTAATGCAATGAAAGCCAGGCTAGAAAGTCCATGATATTCCCTGAGGCACCCGGTTGCTCAAAATCTGAAATTGTAAAAAAAAACCAAAAAAACCCCAAAGCTTTGCCAATCCATGTACCAAGGGGAAACATTCCAAATAGAACCACCTCAGGGAAAAGACCAGGGTGTCATCGATAGCTGTTCCATGGAAACACCTGCTCATTCACAGTAGCGGCCAAAACAAAGCAAATGTTCAGATGCCTAAGGAATGGGGTGGAGAACAACCTGCTCTGGAAACGCACTCACTTTTGATCACACAGTCTCTATAAAAGATATAGCAGATGGAAAGCAGATTTCTGAGACAGGCTGTGAGAATGGGGGAGGCTGCCATATGCGGACAGACTGAAAAGTCTGGGACTGTTTAGTTTAGAGAAGCCACAAAGAAGGGGGCATATGATAGAGGAGAACAACATAACAGAATGGAACTGATTACATTCCAATGGACAAAGAGAGAACAGTTCCCAGACAGTAATATCTATAGATAATTAGTGCTTCAAAAGGACTAATTCCTCAAAGATGACAAATTATCCACAACACTGATTGGGAGGAAAAAATATTCAGAAAAATGGGAATGAAAATTGGGAGTTCTTTAAGAAAAGCTTATTACATAGCTAACAAGTCACAATTCCACAGTAAAGAAAGTAAAGAAGTCATATCAGATGAAGTGATGTAGAACCTGAGAGTTACAAACAGCAGAAACATAAATGTTTAAAAATTAAAGGGAAAGTTTTTAAAAAAAAGATTTGACAAGGTTAGGAAAAAATGGAAAATCTGGCATGGGATTAGTTAACAAAAACTCAAGGAATATAATTACTGTGAGTCACCAACAGGGTTTATGGAAACAGGTCTTGCCAAGTAAGTTTTCATCCTTTAACGGCTGTACATGTTTGGTTGACCAAGGGAACTGTCTCTGAGGCATTTGATGTAGTCGGGGAAAACATTCAGATAATAACACTATTCAATATCAGTAGACCACGTGTAAAAGAGACTAAAAACTGGCTAGCTGACCAATCTCAGGAAGCAGTTGTCAATGGGGCATTGCAGGGAATGGGGGTGTTTCTAGTGCAGTTCTGCAGGGATCAGTTCTAGGCCCAATGCTAAAAAATATTTTCATCAGTGATCTGGAAACAAATAGAAAATCACTGCAGATAGAATAGCAGGGGATCCAAACTTGGCAGAGTGGTTACAATGAGGCAGCCAGGGCAGACACAAATGTTTTAATACAGTCAAATGCAAAGTTATCATCTCGGAACAGGGAACGCAGGAACGACCCACAGACTCGATCACTGTATTATGGAATTGAGGGACCCTGAAAAGGATTTAGGGGTCACTGTGGATAACCAACTCATCGTAGTGGTGAGTTGGAGCAGGGGAAGGATTTTACCTCTGCATATGGCATTGGTGAAACGAAATTTGGAGAATGTGCAGAAGCGTCACCAAAAGGATTGGAGGCTGCAGAAAATGCCGGCCAGTGAGAGACTTAAAGAGCTTCATCTATTTATCGTATCAAAAGGATGATCAAATGGAGAATTTCATGGGGAGAAAACCATGGGTAATAACGGACTCTGTAGTATAGCGGAGAAAAGCAAAGCTAAGCCCAAGCCAGATAAATTCCAGCTGGAAATAAGGGCCAAGTGTTTAGCACTGAGGGTGATTAACCATTGGGACAAACTGCAAAGGGAAGTGGTGGATTCTCCAAGTCCCCATGTCTGCAGATCCAGATTGGATGCTTTACTGGAAGATCTGCTTGCGGGCTTGTCTACATTGCAAATGCTGCAGCAGTGCTGCCATACCATCAGTGTAGGTAATCCACCTCTCTGAGAGGCGGTAACTAGGTTAACCTCATGATGGGGTCTATACTGGGGTTAGGCTGATATATATACATGTCTTAGGGGAGCGGATTTATTTGCTATTGCAAAAAAAGACAATACAGTTTTAGGTTGTATTAGCAGCATGCAAGTCACGGGAAGTGATAGTATTCCTCTACTGGGCACTGGTTAGGCTTCAGCTGGAATATTGTGTCCAGTTTGGGTCATCGATGTATAGGAAGGATGTAGAGAAACTGGAAAGGATCCAGAGGCGAGAGACAAAGATGATCAAAGAGATGGAATACAAACCAAATGAGCAAAGGCTGAGGGAATTGGATATGTTTAGTTTGGAAAAGACGAGATTGAGAGGGGACATGACAGAGGTCTTCAGATATTTGAAAGGCTGCCATAAAAAAAGATGGAGAAAAGTTGTTCTCTCTTCCAACAGAGGTGGGACAAGAGTCAGTGGGTTCAAACTACAGCAGAGCAGATTTAGATGAAATCTCAGGAAAAACTTCCTAACTGTAAGGCCAGGAGGACAATGGAACAGATGTGGAAGCTCCTTCGCTAGAAGTTTTCCAATGAAGGTTGAATACTTATCTGTCCTGGATGGTTTAGAGACAACAAATCCTGCATCTTGGCAGGGGGTTAGACTAGATGTTCCTCACGGTCCCTTCTCACCCTGTGGCTCTATGATTCTATGATGTGAAATCGTACCGTAGACCAGTCTTAGTCAAACACAAGTCTTTGACCTCAATACAGGGGAAACTGGGTGAAATGTAAAACCCTGTATTATACAGGAGGTAATATAGGATGATCTAATGGTGCCTTCTGACCATGAGCCCTATGAATCTGTCGATAAAGAAACTAGATCAAGCATTTATATTTACTCTGTCTCACCAGGCACGAACAAGGGAACATTCAGTGACATTGAAAGTCTGAACAGATAACACTGCTAAAAGAAAATGTAATGGCTGTGCAGAGCAGAAAGGAGCACAGTCGTACTCTCTATCCCATCATGCCCACGTTGCACTGGGATTGTCGAGCAGGTGAGCTCCTGAGCAAGAGATGGGTACCTGTGAATCCTGAGATGGAAGTGTCTTCCCTGGGAATCCCCCTCAGGTAGCCGTGTCCCACACCTCTCTCACCCCAGCATATGCAGCAGCATCCCACGCCGAGAGCCAACACAGGGGTGTGCACCATTATAATATAGCTCTGTGCAATCCCAGTGGGGTTTGCTCAGCCTCTAGGGAAGAAACAGCATCTGGTTGCAAACAGGCTGGAGACCGGAGACACTCTAGCTAATGTCTCTTCTTCCATGTCTGCACTTCTGTGTTATTTATCCAGCTTTAGGAGTAAACAGTAATTAAGGGACCTTCCCAAAGAGGTGAGAACTCTTGGGCTCAGTGCTGAGGCTGAGAGGAATTGGCTGCTCTCTTTATCTGTGTATATTTTAAAATTATAGTTCATTACTGTGACTTGCAATCCATATGCTCTATGAAAATAGGCTTATGAATCTGAAAATGACAGCTGGAATGTGCTTTATGCAAAAGGTCTCTTGTACCATATTATTGGAAAGTGATTGGGCAACAAAATGGCAAATGAAATTTAATGTGGATAAATGTAAAGTAATGCACATTGGAAAAAATAACCCCAACTATACATACAATATGATGGGGGCTAATTTAGCTACAACAAGTCAGGAAAAAGATCTTGGAGTCATCGTGGATAGTTCTCTGAAAATGTCCACGCAGTGAGCAGAGGCGGTCAAAAAAGCAAACAGGATGTTAGGAATCATTGAAAAGGGGATAGAGAATAAGACTGAGAATATATTATTGCCCTTATATAAATCGATGGTATGCCCGCATCTCGAATACTGCGTACAGATGTGGTCTCCTCATCTCAAAAAAGATATACTGGCACTAGAAAAGGTTCAGAAAAGGGCAACTAAAATGATTAGGGGTTTGGAACGGGTCCCATATGAGGAGAGATTAAAGAGGCTAGGACTCTTCAGCTTGGAAAAGAGGAGACTAAGGGGGGATATGATAGAGGTATATAAAATCATGAGTGATGTGGAGAAAGTGGATAAGGAAAAGTTATTTACTTATTCCCATAATACAAGAACTAGGGGTCATCAAATGAAATTAATAGGCAGCAGGTTTAAAACAAATAAAAGGAAGTTCTTCTTCACGCAGCGCACAGTCAACTTGTGGAACTCCTTACCTGAGGAGGTTGTGAAGGCTAGGACTATAACAGAGTTTAAAAGAGAACTGGATAAATTCATGGTGGTTAAGTCCATTAATGGCTATTAGCCAGGACGGGTAAGGAATGGTGTCCCTAGCCTCTGTCTGTCAGAGGGTGGAGATGGACGGCAGGAGAGAGATCACTTGATCATTGCCTGTTAGTTTCACTCCCTCTGGGGCACCTGGCATTGGCCACTGTCGGTAGACAGGATACTGGGCTAGATGGACCTTTGGTCTGACTCGGTATGGCCTTTCTTATATTCTTATGTTCTTATGTTATGTTATTATAATGTGCTGAATTTGATTTTCCTATTCGTATGCATGTATCATTCTTATATCTGAAGTTAGAAATATAAGGTATAAACTTGTGCTACTAATGTACAATTTGGTTTTTTTGAAGTGATCCACATATAAGTGGCAAAGTCACTGGTGACAGGAGAATATTGCCTTGCCTTTGCCAGTCTCACCCCAGCTCTCCAAGGCACAGAGCAGATGAGAAATGACAGCAATGCGTCATTACCGAGTTCAGGTTCAAAAGGCCCCAGACAAACGTATTGCTCTGGGATGTGAGAAGCTCTATTAGAGGTCGCACTGATCAGCAGAAACAGGACCAAGTAGCGCTTTCTCTGGGGAATTTTCTCAGCACCCTCTCACGGATCTCCTTTGCCCTCACCCCGTAAATGACTGGGTTCAGCATAGGGGGCATGAGGATATGGAAACTGGCAACCAGAATGTGGGCAGAATGGGGAATCTGCTGGCCGAACCTGTGTGTGAGGTACAAGAAAAGCACCGGGGTGTAGAATATGAACATCACGGCCATGTGGGAGCCACAGGTGCTGAGAGCTTTGAGGCGTGCGCCATTGGATGGGAGCCGGAAGACGGCCTGTAGTATACGAACATAGGACAAGAAAATCATGATCAGATCCATCACTAAGAGGGAAACTAAAAACAAGTCATATTCTCCATTTGCCCTAATGTCTGCACAGGCCAGCTTTGCAATTCCCATGTGCTCGCAGTAGGAATGGGCAAGGACACGGGCTCTACAGAAAGGCAGACGGTCAGCCAGGAATACCATGGGGAAAATGAGGACTCCTGGCTTCAATATAATCACCAGGCCTATCAGTGCAATTCTCTTCTTTGCTAAGATCACAGTGTATCTCAGAGGGTCACAGATGGCCACGTATCTGTCAAAGGCCATGGCCAGAAGAACATCTGACTCCATTCCCGTGAACGTGTGAATGAAGAACATCTGGGTGAGGCAGCCACCAAAGCTGATCTCTCTGAAGTTGAACCAGAAGATGCCCAGCATTCTGGGCACTGTAGCAGTAGAGAGGCCCAGGTCGACGGCTGACAGCATGCACAGCAAGTAGAACATGGGCTGGTGGAGGCTGGGCTCTGTTTTGACGATGAGCAGGATGGTGCAGTTCCCCAGCAGTGTTATGATGTAGACGGTGCAGAAGAGGATGGAGATCCAGGCGTGTGCAGCTTCCAGCCCTGGGATACCCAGCAGGATGAAGGTGGAAGGGTGGGAGTAGGTATAATTGAGCAGTGGCATCTCCAGCGGTTGCTGATGTCCCTGCTGCTGGCACAGACACTCCCTGCAATGAAAAACAGTGCTGCTTTACTCTGCTTAGCGTCGCTCATCCAAACTGTACTTAAGAGCCAAAGAGAGAAACTACAGAAAGAGAAACAAGCGAGTGAAGAAAGGGAAGTTGTCAGCTGAGACAGGGAGTCAGTGAGAGACAGGGAGGCCTCTTAAGACAGCAGAAGCCCCAGAGCAGAAGACTTTCATACCAGGGACAGTAAGGCCATGAGGAGGGACAGATAGGAGGGACTGCGGTAAACAACATCCTTGTAATTTCTAAATCTTACAGAGGACCACTTGGAAATAGTGACCATAATATAATAACATTTAACATTCCTGTGGTGGGAAGAACACCTCAACAGCCCAACACTGTGGCATTTAATTTCAGAAAGGGGAACTATGCAAAGATTAGGAGGTTAGTTAAACAGAAATTAAAAGGTACAGTGACTAGAGTGAAATCCCTGCAAGTTGCATGGACACTTTTCAAAGACGAACTAAAAAAGAGCCACGGTTTCTTAACCACTATGTAAAAGAAGCAGTGAGAGATAAAAAGGCATCTTTTAAAAAGTGGAAGTCAAATCCTAGTGAGGTAAATAGAAAGGAGCATAAACACTGCCAAATTAAGTGTAAAAATATAATAAGAAAAGCCAAAGAGGAGTCTGAAGAACGGCTAGCCAAAAACTCCAAAGGTAATAACAAAATGTTTTTTAAGTACATCAGAAGCAGGAAGCCTGCTAAACAACCAGTGGGGCCCCTAGACGATCGAGATACAAAAGGAGCACTTAAAGACGATAAAGTCATTACGGAGAAACTAAATGAATTCTTTGCTTCAGTCTTCATGGCTGAAGGTGTTAGGGGGATTCCCAAACCTGAGCCGTCCTTTGTAGGTGATAAATCTGAGGAATTGTCACAGATTGAAGTGTCACTAGAGGAGGTTTTGGAATTAATTGATAAACTTAACAGTATACACCTGGGAATTGGAATTAGTTGGGAATTGGTCCTGCTTTGAGCAGGGGGTTGGACTAGATGACCTCCTGAGGTCCCTTCCAACCCTGATAGTCTATGATTCTATGATTCTATATAACAGGTCACCGGGACTAGATGGCATTCACCCAAAAGTTCTGAAAGAACTCAAATGTGAAATTGCGGAATTATTAATTATTAACTATGGTCCTGTCCTTTAAATCAGCTTCTGTACCCAATGACTGGAAGATAGCTAATGTAACACCAATTTTTAAAAAGGGCTCTAGAGGTGATCCCGGCAATTACAGACTGGTAAGTCTAACATCAGTACCCGACAAATTAGTTGAAACAATAGTAAAGAATAAAATTGTCAGACGCATAGAAGAACATAAATTGTTGGGCGAAAGTCAACATGGTTTCTGTAAAGGGAAATCATGTCTTACTAATCTATTAGAGTTCTTTGAAGGGGTCAACAAACATGTGGACAAGGGGAATCCGGTGGACATAGTGTACTTAGATTTCCAGAAAGCCGTTGACAAAGTCCCTTACAAAAGGCTCTTATGTAAATTAAGTTGTCATAGGATAAGAGGGAAGATCCTTTCATGGATTGAGAACTGGTTAAAAGACAGGGAACAAAGGGTAGGAATAAATGGTAAATTCTCAGAATGGAGAGGGGTAACTACTGGTGTTCCCCAAGGGTCAGTCCTCGGACTGATCCTATTCAACTTATTCATAAATGATCTAGAGCAAGGGGTAAACAGTGAGGTGGCAAAGTTTGCAGATGATACTGAACTGCTCAAGATAGTTAAGACCGAAGCAGACTGAAGAACTTCAAAAAGATCTGACAAAATTAAGTGATTGGGCAACAAAATGGCAAATGAAATTTAATGTGGATAAATGTAAAGTAATACACTTTGGGAAAAATAACCCCAACTATACATACAATATGATGGGGGCTAATTTAGCTACAACGAATCAGGAAAAAGATCTTGGAGTCATCGTGGATAGTTCTCTGAAGACGTCCAAGCAGTGTTCAGCGGCTGTCAAAAAAGCAAACAGGATGTAAGGAATCATTTAAAAAGGGATCGAGAATATGATAGAGAATATCTTATTGCCCTTATATAAATCCATGGTACACCCGCATCTTGAATACTGCGTACAGATGTGATCTCCTCATCTCAAAAAAGATATACTGGTATTAGAAAAGGTTCAGAAAAGGGCAACTAAAATGATTAGGGATTTGGAATGGGTCCCATATGAGGAGAGATTAAAGAGGCTAGGACTTTTCAGCTTGGAAAAGAGGAGACTAAGGGGGGATATGATAGAGGTATATAAAATCATGAGTGATGTGGAGAAAGTGAATAAGGAAAAGTTATTTACTTGTTCCCATAATATAAGAACTAGGAGCCACCAAATGAAATTAATGGGCAGCAGTGGAAATTTCCACAGTCAACTTGTGGAACTACTTGCGTGAGGAGATTGTGAAAGCTAGGACTATAACAGGGTTTAAAAGAGAACTAGATAAATTCATGGAGGTTAAGTCCATTATTGGCTATGAGCCAGGATGGGTAAGGAATGGTGTCCCTAGCCTCTGTTTGTCAGAGGATGGAGATGGATGGCAGGAGAGAGATCGCTTGATCATTGCCTGTTAGGTTCACTCCCTCTGGGGTACCTGACATTGGCCACTGTGGGTATACAGGATACTGGGCTGGATGGACCTTTGGTCTGACCCAGTATGGCCATTCTTATGTTCTTAGGACAGTTTTCTTGCTCAGAAAGTGCACATCTAACCTGGGGGAATTCCAGACCAGCAATGGATACACTTGGGGCTTTAACAGGGCCAGTTTCACAAGGCTGAAAACAATTCTGAGCCAAAGGAGTGGGGAGGAAACATTGAATCAGAAAAATGTGACTGATAATTAAGACTCTTTTAAAAATCCCTTATTAGATGCCCAAAATGTCACAATCCCACAATCAAGAAGGAAGGTCGTGGTGGCTAAAATATTTGACCTGGTTTAGAGGGGAAGTGAAGGTAGGATTAAAAAATAAATGGAAGAAAGGGGAACTTATGGAGTCTATAAAACTCATAAGGGAAGCCAAGGGACACAAGGAGAAATCCATGGCCAAGAGAGTTAAGGACAATAAGAAGGAGTATTTAAAATATATTAGGAACAAAAAAAATCCAGACAATGGCATTGGTCGTTACTAGATGAAAATGGTAGAATTATCAATAGTAATGCAGACAATGCAAAAGTGTTTGCTAAATATTTCTGTTCTATATTTGGGGGGGAAACAGATGATATAGACTCATCATATGGCGATGATAACACTTTTTCCATTCCATCTCAGCAGGATGTTAAGCGGAAGCTACTAAAGTTAAACATTTTTAAATCAGCAGATTCTGATAACTTGCATCTAAGGTTTAAAAGGGATGGCTGAAGAGCTCAAAAGGCAGTTAACGTTGATTTTCAATAAGTTGGAGAACTGGGGAAGTCCTAGAAGACTGAGACAGCGAATGTTGTACACATTTTTAAAAAGGGTAAGCAGGACAACACAGATAATTATAGGCCTGTTGATCTGATAGATCCCAGGCAAGATGATGGAGCAGCTGATACAGGTCTCAATAAATAAAGAATGAAAGGAGGGTAATGTAATTCATGCCAATGAATTTGAGTTTATGGAAAAAACTTGAGATTCTTTATTGATGAGATTAGATTACATGTTTGGTTGATAAAGATAATAGTGGTGTTGTAATAGACTTCTGTAAGGCATTTGACTTCATACTACATGACATTTTGAATAAAAACTGGAAAGGTATAACATGAACATGGTGACCTGGAAGAAAAAATAGAATCATAGAAAATTAGGGTTGGAATCATAGAATCATAGAATATCAGGGTTGGAAGGGACCTCAGGAGGTCATCTAGTCCAACGCCCTGCTCAAAGCAGGACCAATTCCCAACTAAATCACCCCAACCAGGGCTTTGCCAAGCCTGACATTAAAAACCTCTAAGGAAGGAGATTCCACCACCTCCCTAGGTAACCCATTCCAGTGCTTCATCACCCTCCTACTGAAAAAGTTTTTCCTAATATCCAGCCTAAGCCTCCCCCACTGCAACTTGAGACCATTACTCCTTGTTCTGTCATCTGCTACCACTGAGAACAGTCTAGATCCATCCTCTTTGGAACCCCCTTTCAGGTGGTTGAAAGCAGCTATCAAATCCCCCCTCATTATTCTCTTCTGCAGATTAAACAATCCCAGTTCCCTCAGCCTGTCCACATAAGTTATGTGCTCCAGACCCCTAATCATTTTTGTTGCCCTCCGCTGGACTCTTTCCAATTTTTCCACATCCTTCTTCTAGTGTGGGGCCTAAAACTGGACACAGTACTCCAGATGAGGCCTCAACAATGTCGAATAGAGGGGAATGATCACGTCCCTCGATCTGCTGGCAATGCCCCTACTTATACAGCCCAAAATGCCATTAGCCTTCTTGGCAACAAGGGCACACTGTCGACTCATATCCAGCTTCTCGTCCACTGTAACCCCTAGGTCCTTTTCTGCAGAACTGCTTCCTAGCCATTCGGTCCCTAGTCTGTAGCAGTGCATGGGATTCTTCCATCCTAAGTGCAGGACTCTGCACTTGTCCTCGTTGAACCTTATCAGGTTTCTTTTGGCCCAATCCTCTACTTTGTCTAGGTCCCTCTGTATCCTATCCCTACCCTCCAGCGTATCTACCACGCCTCCTAGTTTAGTGTCATCTGCAAACTTGCTGAGAGTGCAGTCCACGCCATCCTCCAGATCATTAATGAAGATATTGAACAAAACTGGCACCAGGACTGACCCTTTGGGCACTCCGCTTGAAACCGGCTGCCAACTAGACATTGAGCCATTGATCACTACCTGTTGAGCTCGACGATATAGCCAGCTTTGTATCCACCTTATAGTCCATTCATCCAGCCCATACTTCTTTAACTTGCCAGCAAGAATACTGTGGGAGACTGTATCAAAAGCTTTGCTAAAGTCAAGGAATAACACATCCACTGCTTTCCCCTCATCCACAGACCCAGTTATCTCCTCATAGAAGGCAATTAGGTTAGTCAGGCATGACTTCCCCTTGGTGAATCCATGCTGACTGTTCCTGATCACTTTCCTCTCCTCCAAGTGCTTCAGAATTGATTCCTAGAGGACCTGCTCCATGATTTTTCCAGAGACTGAGGTGAGGCTGACTGGCCTGTAGTTCCCCGGATCCTCCTCCTTCCCTTTTTTAAAGATGGGCACTACATTAGCCTTTTTCCAGTCATCCGGGACCTCCCCTGATCGCCATGAGTTTTCAAAGATAATGGCCAATGGCTCTGCAATCACATCCACCAACTCCTTTAGCACCCTTGGATGCAGTGCATCCGGCCCCATGGACTTGTGCTCGTCCAGTTTTTCTAAATAGTCCTGAATCACTTCTTTCTCCACAGAGGGCTGGTCACCTTCTCCCCATACTGTGCTGCCCAGTCCTGCAGTCTGGGAGCTGACCTTTTTTGTGAAGACAGAGGCAAAAAATCATTGAATATATTAGCTTTTTCCACATCCTCTGTCACTAGGTTGCCTCCCTCATTCAGTAAGGGGCCCACACTTCCCTTGACTTTCTTCTTGTTGCTAACATACCTGAGGAAACCCTTCTTGTTACTCTTAACATCTCTTGCTAGCTGCAACTCCAAGTGTGATTTGCCCTTCCTGATTCCACTCCTGCATGCCTGAGCAATATTTTTATACTCCTCCCTGGTCATTTGTCCAATCTTCCACTTCTTGTAAGCTTCTTTTTTGTGTTTAAGATCAGCAAGGATTTCACCTTTAAGCCAAGCTGGTCGCCTGCCATATTTTTTATTCTTTCTACACATCGGAAGTGACTTCAGGAGGTCATCTAGTCCAACCCCCTGCTCAAAGCAGGACCAACCCCAACTAAATCATCCCAGCCAGGGCTTTGTCAAGCCGGGCCTTAAAAACATCTAAGGATGGAGAATCCATCACCTCCCTAGGTAACCCATTCCAGTGCTTCACCACCCTTCTAGTGAAATAATGTTTCCTAATATCCAACCTAGACCTCCCCCACTGCAACTTGAGATCATTACTCCTTGTTCTGTCATCTGCCACCACTGAGAACAGCCGAGCTCCATCCTTTCTGGAACAGAATTTCCGCCCATATGAAGTTTGCAGATGACAGACAAATTGGGGGAGGGGTAAATAATGAAGAGTACAGGTCATGGATTCAGAACAATCAGGATCGCTTGGTAAACTGGGAGCAAGCATTTTAATCTAACTAAATGTGAATTCATTCATCTGGGAACAGAGAACGCAGGTCATCCTTACACCATCCGGGCCCTGTCCCTATCCCGGGAAGCCGCGACTCTGAAAAACAGTTGGGGGATGTGGATAATCAGCTGAACAGGAGCCTGCAGTGTGAGCCCAAAGAGCTAACGCGATTCTGTGCTGCATTAGGGGTCAAGAGGTGATTTCCCCTCTGTATCTGACACTGGTGCACCCGCTGCTGGAATCCTGTGTCCAGTTCCAAGACCCACCATTCAAGATGGGGACAGACTCAAGGACTCAAACGCTTTCACTTACCAAAGAGAAGATTGAGGGGTGACTTGATCAGTCTATAAGTATCGAAATGGGGGACAACTATTTAAGAAAGGGCTCTTCAGTCTAGCCAAGAAAGGGCTACCATGATCCACTGCTAGAATTTCAGACTGGAAATAACGAATATGTGTTTAACAGGGACAGTAATTAACCGTGGGAACAATTTCCCAAGGGTCCCGGTGGATTTTCCATCACTGAAAATTGTTAAATCAAAACGGGATGTTGTTCTAACCATTCTGCTCTAGGATTGTTTCGGGCACAGCTCTGGCCTAGGCTGTGCAGGGGGTCAGACGAGGTGATCACAATGGTCCCTTCTGGCTTTGGACTGTGCAGGGGCAGCAGGATATCAGGGGTGGGGCTGGAGTTGGGAGGGGAAGGCAGAGGCAGGGGAGCTCAGCTCAAAAAGTTTGAAAACTGTGTTCGGGATGCTGGTAGGGGGTTACTAGAGCTGTGTGCAGGCAGGAGGTAGCTCAGGGTGAAGAGAGGGGATAGCTAGGGGCTGTGTGTGGGCAGGGGGTAGGGCAGGGTGAAGAGAGGGGGTAGCTGGGACTGTGTGCAGGAAGGGGGTAGCTTAGCATGGAGGCAGGGGGGTAGCTAGGGGCTGTATGGGGGCAGGGGGTAGGGAAGGGTGTAGTCAGGAGGTAGGTCTGGGCGATGTGAGAAAAGGAGATTCCAGTGACTGCCACGCCAGCTACCCCCTTCCTGCACCCTGAACTTCCCTGTCCCTGCACCCTGAGATACACTCCTGCCCACACAGCCCCTAGCTACCCCCTCCCTGCACCCTGAGCTACCCCCTGTCTGCACAAAGCTCCTAGTTACCCCCTCCCTACACCCTGAGCTACCCCCTGCCAGCACCCTCAGTTATTCTGAGACTTTTTGAGCTGAGCCCCCTCTTGAGTTATCATTTCTGGTTGTGCCCCCCTCCCCCCCTCCCAGGCAGGTGGGGTGGCTGGCTGAGGAGAGTGCTCTCCCCCCAATATAGAAGTCAGACTATGCCTATGAAGAAATGAATTTTCAGGTGCTAAGTAGCCCCTGGAATCACTTTTCTGATATTCACAGCAGTCGATGACCCCTTTAGGAGGGGTCTCCAGGCCAGGGGTGGGCTCGGCCGGGTCTCCGGCGTTACATACCCCATGCTGCCTGCCAGCGTTGAGGACCCAGCTGTCTGCAGAGCTCAGAAGTTCACAAATAAAGCCACTCAGGATGAAATGCTGCGGCTGAGTGAGAGCTGTTAGCGTGAGTCCCAGACGGAGCACAGCCGGGTGACCTGGCCCTGAGTTCTCACTCCTCTGCTGACGTTTTATGGTCTGGGAAGAAAACCTGTCTCCCAAACCCAGGCCAATGGAATCAGACCCCCTGCCAGAAAATCACCGATGCCTGCACCTCCCTCTCTGAGTCCCCCCCATGTCACGTCGCTATCGCCTTGCCCAGCCCAGCCTAGGCTGGGATATGGCAGGCAGCAAACTCACCCTGAGAACAGAGAGAGGATTCTCTGTGAGGTCTGGATTCTGGCACGCTGTGGAATGTCTGAGAGCCACGACTGCTCACCTGGGAACCCGGGAGTGTTATTAACATATCCCAGGAACCCCCATGGAGCAGCCTCCCTGCCTGGCCTCCAGGGAACTGAGCACGGCCTTCCAGACAGAAAAACATCTCCAGCCCCAAATAACCCCTGAGCATCCCTCCCCAGCTCCCTGTGTTTGCAGACGCAGGGGAGCAGGGCGAGTTAATGGTCCCACCGGCTCTGCCCATGCTGTGGGTCAGGACTTGCTGCTGCTGGGAGTCTGTCCCTCCAGGAGTGTGGAGCTCAGGGAGGAGGAGAATGAGCCTCCCACAGAGGACAGCCCAAAGCCATGCAAAGAGCAGAGATGGGCCTGGCCACACCCCACGCGCTGACTGCCCCAAACTCAGGGAAAGCTCTGACCTGGTTCCAGACTGGCCAGCACGGGCCCAGTCAGACAACTCCCCGACAGGCAGAGGGAGAGAGCCCGCCCCGTTACTCTGTGATCCCCATGAGACACACCCAGCTGGGATCCCAGGCTGGGCTAGGCAGCATCTGGGGCCAGTTTCACCCACAGCCCATAGAGGTGGCTCCCGGGGGCCAGTCTGAGAGGTGGCAATGTCGGATCATGCGGGTGGCCCAGGAGTGCTGGTGTGGTGAATCCTCAGGCAGGGAGACTAAGACCCGGGATCAGGGACACAGGATGGGGGAGAATCATAGAAGTGCAGGGCTGGAAGGGACCTTAAGAGGTCATCCAGCCCAGCCCCCTGCGCTGAGGCAGGGCCATGTAATCCCAGACCAGGGGTTTGTCCAACTTGTGTTTAAACACGTCTAGTGATGGAGACCCCACGACCTCCCTTGGGAGCCTGTTCCAGAGCTTAACTCCCCTGAGAGTTAGATTTTTCCTAACATCAGACCTACATCTCCCTTGCTGCAGATTAAACCTGTTACTTCTTGTCCTGCCTCCAGGGGATGTGCAGAACAATTGATCCCTGCCCTCTTTATAAGAGCCCATAGCACAGGTGAAGACTGTTCTCAGTCTTCTCTCAAGGCTACAGTTGTTTTAACCTTTACACAGGTTTTCTAAACCTTTCATCATTGGTGTTGCTCTGCTCTGGACTCGTTCAAACTGTCCACATCCTTCCTGAATTGTGGTTCCCAGAACTGGCCCCAGAACTCCAGCTGGGGCCTCACCAGCACTGAGCAGAGCAGGACAGTTACCTCCTGCTTCCTACGTAGAGCACCCTATTGACACACCTCAGAATCAGATCAGCCTTTTTTGCTGCTGCATCATATTGCTGATTCCTATTCCGTTTGTGATCCGCTCTAACCCCAGCAGCCGGTTCTAGTCTCCATCAGACGGGACACCTCCTGTGTCACAGCTGATCACCACCGCAGGCTCCACTGCTCCCCTGCCAGATTCAGGGACATGGGAAGAGAACAGAACCCAGCTTCCAAAGGGAGGGGCCCCAGCAATTTCGGTAATGGCCTCAGAATGCTGCCAGGATTACGCTGCCTCCTCCCTGCATGCAGTGAAACAGTCATTCAGATGGCCCCCGGTACAGAGCTCTCTGACCCCAGAGCCCTTCACTCACAGAACAGGCATGAGTCACGGAAAGACACAGGCCATGGAACAGGCATGGGCCACAAGTCATGGAACCAGCATGGGCCATGAGGAGCAGCTGTGAGAACAGAGTCACTCCTGAGAGTGGCTGAGGGAAGCACGTGCCCATTGTCTGCAGCCTCCCCAGCCTGCAAGTTTTACCTCCCTCAATACTAATCCCCATGGACCTCCCTGCTCAGTGGTGTCCTGGTGGACCCCAGTGTGATGGGTTGGATCACAGAAAACCCCTTGGAAACTGCCAACTGATGTGCTGAGACTACCCCTGAGCCTGTTTCCCCTGGCAGCTTAGGACTTCAGAGCCCTGCCTGGTTTCAGCCAGACTCGCTAGCCTGCTGCAAATCCAGACCCAGGTCTGAACCATGTCCCCTAACAGCTGCAGACTTAAATGAAAATGGCTTAAGAAGTGTTCTTGTCTCTAAAACTCAGATGCCCAGCTCCCAGTGGGTTTTCTGTGATCCAACCCATCACAGTGGAGTAGTCAAGCAGGATCTGTTCACAGCTGATTGCTTTGAGATACTGGTAGTGATTTTAAGTGAGTTTTGGGTGTGGTGGCTGGAGAAGAGACAAAGTGGTTACTAGTTCGTTATTTTCTGTTTGCTTATTTCGGGGAAGGAAATAGAGGCAGGAAAATCAGCAACATGAGTGAGAGAGAGGCTCAGAAAAAGGTAGAACTGCACAGGTTGCAAATGGCTGAGAAAGATAATGAACATAAAAGACTGATGCAATTAAAACAAATACAAATTAATGCAGAAACAGCCAGGGAAGAGGTTGTCCACAAGAGAGCTATGGAGGCAGAGGCAGACAGGGACAAAAGAGCCCTGGAGTTAAAAGACAGAGAAATACAGGCCCAGATTGTGGCTCAGAAGCATGAACTGGATGTTATGGGGTTGAAGGGACAAAACCCTCCAGCTGCTGGCTCCACTTCCTCAAAAATCCACAAATGGGAGCGACTATATCCACAGTATGATGAATCCAGTGATATTGCTGAATATTTCATCACTTTTGAGAGACTGTGCACCCTCCATGCCATCCCTAAAAACCAAAAGATGACCACATTGATAGCAAAATTGACTGGCAGAGCTCTGGACATATTCAATAAGATGCCTATTGATGATGTTTCAAACTATGGTAAATTTAAGGAACTGGTTTTGAAACAGTTTCAGATTACACCTGAAACCTACAGGGTTAAATTCAGGAATCTTAAGAGGGGATCTGGATTGAGTAATGTGGCTCATGTAAATAAAATGAGAGATTTGGTAGATAAGTGGGTGAGGGGGAAAGGCATTACAAGCTTTGAAGAAATGTGTGATTTGATTGCTCAGGAGCAGTTCCTGAATATGTGCAGTGATTATGTAAAACAGTATTTGTGGGACAAAAAGGTGGATGCAGTGCATGAATTAGCTCAGTTTGCAGAGTCTTATGAGCAACCACAAGCTGCAATTAAACATAAACCACTGGCAGAGGGGTACAGGGTTGGGGGAAAGCAGAATCACAGTTTTATCCCTGGGAAAAAGGAGGCTGGGCATTCACCTCCCCATTCCCCTGGTACTCATCCCAAATCTCCTGTACAAATTGAGGGGCCCAAGAGATGCTATAATTGTAAATCCACTGGGCACCTGAGGAATAATTGTCCTTGGCTGAGTGGAAACAGGCAGCAAGTAACACATGAAGCTGCTGCTTCTCAGAGCCCGGCTGCTGCCTCTTTCCACACAGGATTTGTAAAGCTTGCTTCTACACAACCAAGCAGTGAGCATATGCATGCTGTTAAACTGAATGGAAAAGTGCTTCTTGGATTGAGGGACACAGGGGCAGAAATTCTGTGGTCAGGAGGGACCTGATCCAGGAGAAGGATTTGTTGCCAGGGAAAATGGCAGAATTAGAACTGGTGGGAGGTTACAAAGTCCTTGCACCTTTAGCTAAGATACACATGGAAATTGGTCATTTGCAGGCTGAGCTGACTGTTGCAACAGTGGCACACAATTTTGCACCGCTTCTACTAGGGAATGATTTCTTTAATGTGGCAGAATCTGTCCGAGGGTTGGTTGGCAGCGAGAAGGAATCTTGTGCTAAAAGCCCCCAGGGGGGGGAATGAAGTCACATGGACTGCTGGGGGGATGGGAGGGAGTCTCTTAAATTCCTCTGTAGCAGTGAAAAATGCAGCTTTTGGGGCAGAGATGGTTGTAGCCAGTTCCTGTAGTCCTGGGGCTCAAGGGAAGTTCCAGAGGGAGGGGCTGGACGAAGCCAGCTCCTGTCCCGTAATCATTTCCCCGGGGGAGGGGAATGTACCACTTTGTAGCAGGGGGGCCACCCCAGCTGCTGACTGCCAGGAAGTTGCAGGTCAGCAGGGGACAGGGCCTGCCCTGGGGTGCACAGAGACATGTATCCTGAAGGTGGAAGTTGGGGTTCTGGTGACCGCTGTGGTCGGAACAGACCCCAAGGACTCTGTAGCTGGAAGCAAGCCCAACCTGAGTGAAAGAGGGGGGAATTTTGCTGGCCTGTAAAGGACCTGTCATAGCTGGCTGCTGTGAGCCCACAGCTGGACCAGGGTCGCCTTCCCTTTTGGGGGACACAGGAGTGTCTGACCCAGAGGGGAGTCCAGAGAGGGAAGTCCAGACGGAAGGTGAGGATGGGCTGGAGAGTCCACCCACCTTTTGTAGGGAGGAACTTTCCCAGGAGGAGGGTAAAAAGTCTGCATTTAAAATGCCAGACCCCTCTCCCATGGATCAGGTTTTAAGGGAAACTAGGGGTCAGATCTCCTGGAGGTGGGAGTCCGTCCAGGTAACCTGTTAGGAACAGAAAGTGGGGTGTCCAAAAGGATCTTACCAATCGAAAGCACTCCATTGAAAGATGTTCCTACTGTGCTTGCAAGAGATAAAACTGTCTCTTCAAGGCAGGAGGAAGAAAAACTTTGCCTTAGGGAAACTTCACAAGTGTGTGGGATCCAGCCGAGAGAAATTCCAGAGGGAGGGACTGAGGGCAGGTGTGGTTGCAGTACACCCTTTTCTTATCAAAGCCTCAAACACATGCCTGAATTGAAAGCCTTCTCCAAAGAGGCAGAAGAATCTGCATCAGGGCACCTATCAAGGCACACAAAGGAAGTGAAAAAGGTAATAGACACTAAACAAGCCAAATTGTGTGAACAAAGCCTGTCCACCATAAATTTGCTGTTAATCTTGTGTCTTTTGCTACTTCATCTATGGGTCAACAAAAAGGAGTTAATACTAGAGGTAAACCCTTTAAAGATGTGGAACATACCTGATTTGTGGAAGAAACTGTTGTACATGCTAGGGAGGGTGACAAGACATCCCCACAAGCATGTTACTTTTCAGTTTATACCTGTAAACAGGCTGGAAACTTGGCACAAGAGTAAAAGCATAACAGGCCCATGCTGCTGTGTACAAGGGGAAACTGAGGCACACCGCCTCATGGCGTTGGTGGCTAAATGCCAAGACACCTCTACTTTAACAGATATTGCTCTCCCTCTGAGACCACATCCTTCAACTCTCATGGGAGACTTTAATCACCCTGATACCTGCTGGGAGAGCAATACAGCGGTACACAGACAATCCAGGAAGTTTTTGGAAAGTGTAGGAGACGATTTCCTGGTGCAAGTGCTGGAGGAACTAACTAGGGGCAGAGCTCTTCTAGACCTGCTACTCACAAACCGGGAAGAATTAGTGGGGGAAGCAAAAGTGGATGGGAACCTGGGAGGCAGTGACCATGAGATGATCGAGTTCAGGATCCTGACACAAGGAAGAAAGAAGATCAGCAGAATATGGACCCTGGACTTCAGAAAAGCAGACTTTGACTCCCTCAGGGAATTGATGGGCAGGATCCCCTGGGAGAATAACATGAGGGGGAAAGGAGTCCAGGAGAGCTGTAGAAAGAATAGTAAATATGGCAGGCGACCAGCTTGGCTTAACAGTGAAATCCTTGCTGACCTTAAACGCAAAAAAGAAGCTTACAAGAAGTGGAAGATTGGACAAATGACCAGGGAGGAGTATAAAACTATCGCTCAGGCATGCAGGAGTGAAATCAGGAAGGCCAAATCACACTTGGAGTTGCAGCTAGCAAGAGATGTTAAGAGTAACAAGAAGGGTTTCCTCAGGTATGTTAGCAACAAGAAGAAAGTCAAGGGAAGTGTGGGCCCCTTACTGAATGAGGGAGGCAAACTAGTAACAGAAAATGTGGAAAAAGCTAATGTACTCAATGATTTTTTGCCTCTGTCTTCATGAACAAGGTCAGCTCCTAGACTGCTGCACTGGGCAGCACATTATAGGGAGAAGGTGACCAGCCCTCTGTGGAGAAAGAAGTGGTTCAGGACTATTTAGAAAAACTGGACGTGCACAAGTCCATGGGGCCGGATGCGCTGCATCCCAGGGTGCTAAAGGAGTTGGTGGATGTGATTGCAGAGCCATTGGCCATTATCTTTGAAAACTCATGGTGATCGGGGGAGGTCCCGGATGACTGGAAAAAGCTAATGTAGTGCCCATCTTTAAAAAAGGGAAGAAGGAGGATCCGGGGAACTACAGGACAGTCAGCCTCACCTCAGTGCCTGGAAAAATCATGGAGCAGGTCCTCAAGGAATCAATTCTGAAGCACTTAGAGGAGAGGAAAGTGATTAGGAACAGTCAGCATGGATTCACCAAGGGGAAGTCATGCCTGACTAACCTAATTGCCTTCTATGAGGAGATAACTGGGTCTGTGGATGAGGGGAAAGCAGTGGATGTGTTATTCCTTGACTTTAGCAAAGCTTTTGATACAGTCTCCCACAGTATTCTTGCCAGCAAGTTAAAGAAGTATGGGCTGGATGAATGGACTATAAGGTGGATAGAAAGCTGGCTAGATCGTCAGACTCAACTGGTAGTGATCAATGGCTCCATGTCTAGTTGGCAGCCAGTTTCAAGTGGAGTAGCCCAGGGGTCGGTCCTGGGGCCGGTTTTGTTCAATATCTTCATTAATGATCTGGAGTATGGCGTGGACTGCACTCTCAGCAAGTTTGCAGATGACACTCAACTGGGAGGAGTGGTAGATATGCTGGAGGGTAGGGACAGGATACAGAGGGACCTAGACAAATTAGAGGATTGGGCCAAAAAAAACCTGATGAGGTTCAAGAAGGACAAGTGCAGAGTCCTGCACTTAGGACGGAAGAATCCCATGCACTGCTACGGACTAGGGACCAAATGGCTAGGTAGCAGTTCTGCAGAAAAGGACCTAGGGGTCACAGTGGATGAGAAGCTGGATATGAGTCAACAGTGTGCCCTTGTTGCCAACGGCCTTTTGGGCTGTATAAGTAGGGGCATTGCCAGCAGATCGAGGAACGTGATCGTTCCCCTTTATTCGACATTGGTGAGGCCTCACCTGGAGTACTGTGTCCAGTTTTGGGCCCCACACTACAAGAAAGATGTGGAAAAATTGGAAAGAGTCCAGCGGAGGGCAATAAAAATGATTAGGGGGCTGGAGCACATGACTTATGAGGAAAGGCTGAGGGACCTGGGATTGTTTAGTCTGCAGAAGAGAAGAATGAGGGGGGATTTGATAGCTGCTTTCAACTATCTGAAGGGGGGTTCCAAAGAGGTTGGAGCTCGGCTGTTCTCAGTGGTACCAGATGACAGAACAAGGAGTAATGGTCTCAAGTTGCAGTGGGGGAGGTTTAGGTTAGATATTAGGAAACACTATTTCACTAGGAGGGTGGTGAAGCACTGGAATGCGTTACCTAGGGAGGTGGTGGAATCTCCTTCCTTAGAGGTTTTTAAGGCCCGGCTTGACAAAGCCCTGGCTGGGATGATTTAGTTGGGAATTGGTCCTGCTTTGAACAGGGGGTTGGACTAGATGACCTCCTGAGGTCCCTTCCAACCCTGATATTCTATGATTCTATGATTCTATGAACACAGACACTGAGATTAGCTCAACTCTGGGAAGGCTCAGTTAAAAGGGACTTGCCCCAGCACCCAAATGCACAGCTCCAATGGGACCTGAGCCCCAGACAATTCAGCCTTACACTCTATATAATTGTACACAGAATAAGTTCATATTGTTCACCCTCTTTCTTGAAGTAAAGAGAGAGATATACAGACTATTTGCTCCCCACCCCTAGATAACAATTACTTACACTGGGTTTATTAATAGTGATTTTATGAAGTACAAAAGGTAGGATTTAAGTGATCATAAGAGGCAACAGACAGAACAAAGTAAGTTACTAAGCAAAATAAAACAAACACACAAAGCAAAGCTTAACACACTAAGGCTTGGTCTACACTTACCCCCCAAGTTGAAGTAAGGTACGCAAATTCAGCTACGTGAATAACGTAGCTGAATTCGACATACCTTACTTCGAACTTACCGCGGTTCAGACGCGGTCCACACGCGGCAGGCAGGCTCCCCGTCGACTCCGCGGTACTCCTCTCGTTGAGCTGGAGTACCGCAGTCGACGGCGAGCACTTCCTGGTTCGATTTATCGCGTCCAGACCAGACGCGATAAATCGAACCCGGAACTTCGATCCCCAGCCGTCGAACTACCCGGTAAGTATAGACCAGCCCTAAGAAACTTGTTGCATGTTATATCTCACTCTCAAAGATGTTCCAATAAGCTTCTTTTACAGATTAGATTCATTTCTAGTCCAAGCCAAATCCTTCCCCCGTTCAGTCTCTGTTAGATCCAGCAGACATCTTGGGTGGTAAGATGGGGTATCCTCCCTTCTTATCCTGCTTCACACCCTTATATAGATTTGGCAAAAGCCTGGAATCGTGTGTCTCTTTGTTTAAACTTTCCCCCCGCCTTGTGAAAAAATATCAACTCCAAGATGGATTCCAGTATCAGGTGACACAGACACAGGCCTTCACAGCACCCTTCCTCTTGCACAGGCATCCCACAGACTTACAGGAAAACAAATCCTTTCACAGCCAATTGTTTCTTGCTTAAGAGTCATCAAGTTCCTGAATTACCATTAATGGCCCTCATATGCTTCATATTCTTAACTTTAAATATAAGCATGATACATGCACATAAATAGGATGAACACATTCGGTAGATTATAACTTTTCCAAAGATATCTTACAAGAAGTATTTCGCATAAAGCATATTCCAGTTATGTCATATTCATATTTAAAAGCATATTTTCATAAAGCATAAGGGGTGGCCCGCAACGCAGTGACTCACTGCCTCTTCTGTTCGGGGGCGCACTTTCCAAGAGAGAGTCAAACCTTCTCCCTGACCCCAAACCTGTGATGCTTCCTTCAGGGAAGCCTGGCTGGGTCACTTCTGGAACAAGTGCACTCAGGGAAACACAGAGGGCAGAACAGCCAGATTTGGGTGAAGAGAACATCTTGTGGACACCTCCCTGCCCAGCTGCACTTACCTTCCACTCACAGTCCCCTAGCTACCATGTAGCATCCATGTAGCAACTCCAGGTTTCCTGTCACGGTTAGACACCCACAGGGCAGCTGTGTTTGGGTCCCGCACAGAGGTCCCATATGCTTTTGAGTCTCAGCACCATTCAGGCCCTGCCTCTGACTTTGGGATTCTAGGCCCACTCTCAGGGTGCAGCTTCTGTTCTAGCACCTCACTCTGGGAACGGAGAGCTGTGTGCCAAGGCCCAGAGACTAGTTTTGGCCTGGCTCCCCAGATTCTCCAATTGCTTCAGCACACCCATCCCAGAACTCCCCTTTGGGCGCACTCTGTTTCCAGTTTCTCTCTATTGGGTCACAAGATTTTTAAAGCAAACAAACCCGGGCCTTGCAAAAGGGGTTGCTAAAACAATTCATCTACTTTAGACAGCACAAGCAATACCCAGATCCAGGTAAACACAATATGACACCTGCAAGCCATTCCCTGCCTCTGTGTCCTCACCACCCTGGAGCATTCTTTAGGATTTGGTCAGAGCCTTCCATGACATCCAGGGTCCACCTCCTGGAACTGATGGCTTCTCCTCCAGTTGGAGTCTGTCTCTCTGCTGCAGCCCTAAGCCCTAAACCAAAGATCTCTCTCTGCCACCTTTGTGCCTCTCTCCTGCCCCAGCTTCGTCTGACTCATCCAGTCTCTGTGTGTTTAAAGGGCTGGACCAACTCCCCTTCTCTCTGTTCCCTCTGGAGAAAATTGGTTTTACTCCTTTCTTCTGCCTGGGTGAGGTCTTCTTTAATGACCAATTTATTTATAGACTGATGCCTATGAGCACAAGGCATGTGAGTGAAGAGTACAGGAAAAGCCCAAAGGCATAAGGTTCGTACAAGCAAACATGAGTTTATAGGGTTTCCACGCATCTGGGTTTTACCCAGACAGTCCAGTTGTTGGCTTATGTGTCTGTGTGCCATTTAGGGTTCCCAGGTAACCAGTTTTCAACCAGAAAGTCAGGTCAAAAAGGGAAACTGGCAGTGTCCAGTTACTGCAGGGTGGGGGAGATGGCAGGTCATTAACTCATGCCACCCCTACTCATCGGGGGCTGCTTCCTACCAGCAGGCAGACTGTTTTTCAGGCTGCAGCAGCTCCTTTGCCAGCCCTGAAGCAGAGGTGGCACAGCTGGGGTGGAGAGGAAGCTGGAGACGATCTAGAGAGTGACGGGGAAGGCAGGAGAGGAGCGATCAACAGGAGTGTGACCTTGGGGGAAAGGGCGCAGAAGTGGGAGGAGTCTCGAGGTGAGATGTGCAGCAGGGGTGGGGATTGGAGGAAGGAGTCGGGCAGCATCTCAGGGGTCCAGTTGACAGAAATTGGAAAGGTGGCATCCCTATGAGTTAATGAATTGTACATAGATCGATTCTCCAGTTTGGCACACAGACACAGCACAATAAGGTCAGGAAAGGGCTTAATGTCACTTTCACTCTCCAGACAGTGATTCAGGGAAGAGGGATCAGCCCAATGTCACCAACCAGCTCTGCGTGGAACTCAGGGTACGTCTACACTTACATCCGGGTCCGGATGTAAGCAATCGATTTTCTGAGTTCGATTTATCGCATCTGGTTAAGATGCGATAAATCGATCCCGGAAGTGCTCGCCGTCGACGCTGGTACTCCAGCTCGGCGAGCGGAGTACGCAGCATCGACGGGGGAGCCTTCCTGCCGCGTCTGGACCGCGGTAAGTTCGGACTAAGGTACTTCGAATTCAGCTACATTATTAACGTAGCTGAATTTGCGTACCTTAGTCCGAAGTGGGGGGGTTAGTGTAGACCAGGCCTCAGTCTGAGAGCCAGAGCACCAGGAGAAAACTTTCATCCCTTTATGAGTAACAAGCTGTCGGAGAAAAACAGAGTTCTCACTATTTGTTTGGGTACAGCAAGTCAGATGCTTTATTAACTCTCACAATTGCGCGGAGGGAGAGAGCTAAGCAGGTCTCTCAACAGGTAAACAATGACAGCAAGCATTTATACCTTTTGTTACAGACAATAATGAGCAACAGCAGCATTTTGTTTATACATAGGTCATTCTGATATCTTGTTTTGCTCACTAATGTAGACTCTTAGTCTACATTCCATTTTTATCTACACAAGGTTGCAACAACTTCTCACACAGTTCTTTCCCACTCGCCTCACACATTCCTCGCTTCTACAAATCTCGCGTTATTAGGGTTACAGTTAGCCTAACTCTTGCTAACGAACTGTCATGCATTGCATCCCCTTCCTGTCAGTTCTTTCTCTGCTTCCACAAAGCCGGAGGAGCCTGTCCCGGATCTGTCTGGTCCTTACACCGTAGATGACTGGGTTTAGCATGGGGGGCACCAGATGGTATATGTTGGCAACGAGAATGTGGAAATGCAGGGGCACATTGTGGCCAAACCGGTGTGTGAGGAAGGAGAAGAGAGCTGGGATATAAAAGGTTAAGATAACACAGAGGTGGGAGATGCAGGTCCCAAAAGTCTTGAGCCGGGCTTCCTTTGTGGGGAGTCTGAAGATGGCCCTGAGGATCTCGGTATAGGACAAGGCAATACAAAACACATCCAGACCAATGACCAAGAAGACCAGAAAGAGGCCGTAGTAACTACTGACACGGATGTCAGCACAGGCCAGCTTCAACACAGCCATGTGTTCACAGTATGAGTGGTGGATGATGTTGGTTCTGCAATATGGCCACTGCCTTGCCAGGAAAGGATAGGGCAGTATGAACATGCCGCCACGCAGCACCACGGCAAGGCTGATCTTGGCCACCAAAGGGTTAGTCAGGGTGGTGGAATGTCTCAGAGGATCACAGATGGCCACATAATGATCAAAAGCCATGGCCACAAATATGCCAGACTCCATCGCTAAGAAGCAGTGAATGAAGTACATCTGGGTGAGGCAGGCACTGAAATCAGTTTCCCTGGAATTGAACCAAAAGACGGCCAGCATGCAGAGGAAATAGTACATGAGCCCATGGAGGGTTGGCTCCATCTTCACAATGAACAGGATGGTGAAGTTCCCCAAGATGGCTATGGTGTACATGGTGCAGAAAGGGATGGAGATCCAGACATACGCTGCCTCCAGCCCAGGAATACCCAGCAGGATGAAGGTGGAGGGGTTTGTGAAGTCGGTTGTGTTGGAATCAGACATGCAGTAAGGGAGAAGGTGTCCAACGCTGAGGCAGAACGGTGTCTCCTGCATGTACCGTACATTCACCAGACTTTCTGTATGTGCCCAGGGTCTAGGGTGATGGTGGCAGTACAAATGCCTGGATGGAGAGACAATGTTAATATGAGACACTACATGCACTACTGGAGGCTGTTCTCCTGGGTGAAGCAGATTGGTCGCTCTTCACAGACCAAAAAATGCCATTTTCATTATTCAGATAAATGAATTATGAACAACTGACCCTTCTAATGCCAATTCCATATTGCATTGTGCTCCCTGTAACAAGAATTCCTACATGTCTTGTTTGGGAAAACTTAACAGGCACCAGCAGGAAACACAAGTGTGGATACTGGTTATCCATCATTGTTGCAATGAAACCCAGGTTAGAGAATCCATGCTGTAGGGAGTTCCCCATTAACCCAGTTGTTCAACATCTGAGTGGAAAAAATCTAAACCTTTCCCAGACATGTGCCAGTGAGAAACATCTCAGCGAGAACACACCTCAGGGAAAAGACCTGGGTGTCATTGTTAGCAGCTCCATGGAAACACCTGCTCATTCACAGCAGTGGCGAAACGTGATAATGTTAGAATGCCTTAGGAATGGGATGGAGAATAACCTGCTCTGGACATGCACTCAGTTTTGGTCACCCAGTCTTTATAAAGGTATCACCAATAGAAAGGGGGTTTCTGAAGCAGTCTGTGAGAATGGAGGAGGCTACCATATGTGGACAGACTGAAAAGTCTGGGTCTGTTTAGTTTAGAGAAAAGACCAATCGGGTGGCATATGAAAGAGGAGAGCAAAATAAAGACTGGAAGTGATTACATTCAAATCAACAGAGAACAGTTCTTAGCCAGAAGTATTTGTAGCTCCTCAGTGCTTCAAATGGGCTAATTCCCCAAAGCTGAGGCAAACTACCAGAAAAAGTGATTGGGAGGAAAAATTCGGAGAGAAAAAAATGGGAAGGAAAATTGGGAGTTCTTTAAGAAGAATGTATTAGATAGCCAAAAAGCCATGGTTCCACAGTCAAGAAAGTGGACAGTTTTTGCTAAAAACACAATTCAGTGGTAAAGGAAAGACAGCAATTCGGGGGTGGGGGGGCAGGGAGGCAATATATAACAAACGGGGAAAAGGTAAAATTTATAGCCAGGATACAAATTGAAGTTACGAAAATTTATAAGGGATGTTAAAGACATATATTCAGAAGAAAATCCTAGAAAAAGTGTAGGCCAATTCCTAGAGGGAGAAAGGAAACTTGCTAATGTCACAGAAAAGGTAGACGTGTTCTAGAAACATTTTTGTACTGCATTTGGAAAGAAAACGTTCAAGAAATAGTTTTGTTCTGCATTCTGAAAGAAGCAATATCAGGTACTCATAGTTTTTACTTAGAAAAACTGGACGAGCACAAGTCCATGGGGCTGGATGCGCTGCATCCGAGGGTGCTAAAGGAGTTGGTGGATGTGATTGCAGAGCCATTGGTCATTATCTTTGAAAACTCATGGCGATCAGGGGAGGTCCCGGATGACTGGAAAAAGGCTAATGTAGTGCCCATCTTTAAAAAAGGGAAGAAGGAGGATCCGGGGAACTACAGGCCGGTCAGCCTCACCTCAGTCCCTGGAAAAATCATGGAGCAGGTCCTCAAGGAATCAATTCTAAAGCACTTAGAGGAGAGGAAAATGATCAGGAACAGTCAGCATGGATTCACCAAGGGGAAGTCGTGCCTGACTAACCTAATTGCCTTCTATGATGAGATAACTGGCTCTGTGGATGAGGGGAAAGCAGTGGATGTGTTATTCCTTGACTTTAGCGAAGCTTTTGATACAGTCTCCCACAGTATTCTTGCCAGAAAGTTAAAGAAGTATGGGCTGGATGAATGGACTATAAGGTGGATACAAAGCCGGGTAGTGATCAATGGCTCCATGTCTAGTTGGCAGCCGGTTTCAAGAGGAGTGCCCCAAGGGTCGGTCCTGGGGCCGGTTTTCTTTAATATCTTTATTAATGATCTGGAGGATGGTTTGGATTGCACTCTCAGCAAGTGTGCAGATGACACTAAACTGGGAGGCGTGGTAGATACACTGGAGGGTAGGGATAGGATACAGCGGGACCTAGACAAATTAGAGGATTGGGCCAAAAAAAACCTGATGAGGTTCAACAAGGACAAGTGCAGAGTCCTGCAATTAGGATGGAAGAATCCTATGCACTGCTACAGACTACGGACCGAATGGCTTGGTAGCAGTTCTGCAGAAAAGGACCTAGGGGTCACAGTAGATGAGAAGCTGGATATGAGTCAACAGTGTGCTCGTTGCCAAGAAGGCTAACGGCATTTTGGGCTGTATAAGTAGGGACATTGCCAGCAGATCGAGGAACGTGATCGTTCCCCTTTATTCGACATTGGTGAGGCCTCATCTGGAGTACTGTGTCCAGTTTTGGGCCCCACACTACAAGAAGGATGTGGAAAAATTGGAAAGCGTCCAGCGGAGGGCAACAAAAATGATTAGGGGTCTGGAGCACATGACTTATGAGGAGAGGCTGAGGAAACTCGGATTGTTTAGTCTGCAGAAGAGAAGAATGAGGGGGGATTTGATAGCAGCCTACAACTACCTGAGGTGGGGTTCCAAAGAGGATGGAACTCAGCTGTTCTCAGTGGTACCAGATGACAGAACAAGGAGTAATGGTCTCAAGTTGCAGTGGGGGAGGTTTAGGTTGGATATTAGGAAAAACGTTTTCACTAGGAGGGTGGTGAAGCACTGGAATGGGTTACCTAGGGAGGTGGTGGAATCTCCTTCCTTGGAGGTTTTTAAGGCCCGGCTTGAAAAAGCCCTGGCTGGGATGATTTAGTTGGGAATTGGTCCTGCTTTGAGCAGGGGGTTGGACTAGAGGACCTCCTGAGGTCTCTTCCAACCCTGATATTCTATGATTCTATGATTCTATATCACATGTGATGATGAAATACTTTCTAGCCTATTAGCAGTCAAGGAGGATGTTAAACAGCATCAACAGGAGAACCTTAGAGTTACGAACACCAGAGTTATGAACTTACCACATCTCATTGAAACCAGAAGTTCACAATCAGGCAGCAGCAGTCGAACCAAAAAAAAAAAAAAGTGAATACAGAACAGTTCTGTGTTAAACATAAAGTATTTTTAAAAAACGGAAAATTTAAAATTAGATTTTACAAATTAGGAAACAATGGAAAAGCTGGAATGGGATTAGTTTAAAAAAAAGTCTAGGAATATAATTAATGCCAATCAACAACATGGTTTATGGAAAACAGGTCTTCTCAAATAAAATTGATTACAGCCTTGTACAGAGAGTACACATTTGGCTGAACAAGGGAACCATGGATATGAAATAGATTTTGATTTCTCGGAGGCATTTGATTTAGTAGGAGAAAACGTTCAGATAAAAATATAAACACTATACAATATCAGTATAACACACATAAAATGGACTAAAAACTGATTAACTGACATATCTAAGAAGGCAGTTGACAAAGGGGCCATTGTCAGTGAACGAGGCTGTTCCTAGTTGGGTTTTGCAGGGATCAGTTCTAGGCTTGATGCTATTCAATATTTTCATCAGTGATCATAGAATCATAGACTATCAGGGTTGGAAGGGACCTCAGGAGGTCATCTCGTCCAACCCCCTGCTCAAAGCAGGACCAACCCCAACTAAATCATCTCGGCCAGGACTTTGTCAAACCTGACCTTAAAAACCTCTAAGGAAGGAGATTCCACCACCTCCCTAGGTAATTCATTCCAGTGCTTCACCACCCTCCTAGTGAAAATATCCTAATATCCTAATTTTCCTAATATCCAACCTAAACCTCCCCAACTGCAACTTGAGACCATTACTCCTTGTTCTGTCATCTGGTACCACTGAGAACAGTCTAGATCCATCCTCTTTGTAACCCCCTTTCAGGTAGTTGAAAGCAGCTTTCAAATCCCCCCTCATTCTTCTCTTCTGGAGACTAAACAATCCCAGTTCCCTCAGCCTCTCCTCATAAGTCATGTGCTCCAGCCCCCTAATCATTTTTGTTGCCCTCCGCTGGACTCTTTCCAATTTTTCCACATCCTTCTTGTAGTGTGGGGCCCCAAACTGGACACAGTACTCCAGATGAGGCCTCACCAATGTCGAATAGAGGGGAAAGATCACGTCCCTCGATCTGCTGGTAATGCCCTTACTTATGCAGCCCAAAATGCCGTTAGCCTTCTTGGCAACAAGGGCACACTGTTGACTCATATCCAGCTTCTCGTCCACTGTGACCCCTAGGTCCTTTTCTGCAGAACTGCTGCCTAGCCATTTGGTCCCTAGTCTGTAGCAGTACATGGGATTCTTCCGTCCTAAGTGCAGGAGTAAAATGGTGAGTAAGCACAGGGGCAGGGGGACTGATTGTTTCACAGCCTGTAGCCCATAGGATTATTTTGCTAGCTATTATATCCTACTAATCCAGCCAGCAGTATCAATTAATATGTTTCTTTTCCTGAAATTAATCCATTTTATTCTTATATTTTATCAGTATTAATTCCTTGGAATTTAGGATGTGTTGAGGCATGTTTTTCCTAATAAGAAGTTTTGCTGAAATGCTGAAATGCAAGCCGGCCTGTAAGATCCGGTAAGATCTGCTATATAGCAAAAAGTAGAATCAGTTATGAATAGGTCAGCATAAAAGCTGGCAACCTTTGGCACAGATAAGAATGGTCCCTGAACTTTGGGAAACCAAAGGGAGGAACTATCCACATCACATCACAGGTATATCCGGCATCTACAACCGGTTGGTAACCGCAGGGTACACCACAACTTGGAGGTCACCAAGAGAGCCTAGGTTGGCAGTTTTGGAGTGAGATAGTCCTTATTACTATATTTAGAAAGTAAGTGTCATAATCCACTAACCTATAGGAGAAGGGTACCCATAAATTTCTTAGTGTACTGAAATAAGATTTGGGTATAGTAGGTTGGGCCTGAATTACAAAGGGTCAGGATCCTATAAAATACCTTGTAAGAAGGCTCTTCAGGGCTTATCTAAAGCTCCTGAAGCTTTGGTTTCTTGGAATGCTTTTTACAGTTCTCCTATACTCTATCTATCTATCTATCTATCTATCTATCTATCAGCTCAGCTTGTGCAGTATAGTATAACTACTCAACATTCCTAAACATTGGGGAACCCAGCACCATCGTGTTATCGGGCATGCCAGGAGTGAGGCTGGTCCTTCACCTCCTATTACCGGGTCCTCAAGGAAGGCTGTGATTATGTTAGGTTAAGGTATTTATAATAGAAATGTTGTCACCAGGAGTTTTGGAATTGTTTTACTGTTTTGCAGTTATAAGTTTCATTGCATTTTTATTTTTATGTTAATTTCAATAAAGATTTTATCAGTTTGGTATTGTCCTCAGTGTACGTGTTCTTGCCAAGCACCCCGAGAGTCCACTCCCGACATAGAACTCGCTGAGTTCTCGGACCCTGTCGTCTGAATTGCATAAGAACCTATCAGTCTTCTGGTTGGATGCAATCAGTGGTGAGCCATAACAACTAACCCATCAAATTCAGATCAACATAACTATCTCATAGCGTCCCCCACCTCAGACCTAAAGCCTAAAGTGTACCATGTTAATTCTCTAAAGCCCTTTTATTCCAGAGAATTAAAGGTTTTTCAGTTTACAGCCCAGGGAGGAGATAACGCTGAGTGGACTGAAGTTGTCTACTATGAAGGAAAAAGTGATGGTGGCACCAGATGCTGCCTAGTCCAGCCCTGGGATCCCAGCTGGGTGTGTCTCATGGGGAGCACAGAGTCACGGGGCGGGCTCTCTCCCTCTGCCTGTCGGGGAGTTGTCAGACTGGACCCGCGCTGGGCAGGCTGGAACGAGGTCAGAGCTTTCCCTGAGCTTGGGGTAGTCAGCACGTGGGGTGTGGCCAGGCCCATCTCTGCTCTTTGCATGGCTTTGGGCTGTCCTCTGTGGGAGGCTCATTCTCCCCCTCCCTGAGCTCCACACTCCTGGAGGGACAGACTTCCAGCAGCGGCAGGTCCTGAACCACAGCATGGGCAGAGCCGGTGGGACCATTAATTCTCCTTGCAGACACAGGGAGCTGGGGAGGGACGCTCAGGGGTTATTTGGGGCTGGAGATATTTTTCTGTCTGGAAGTCCGTGCTCAGTTCCCTGATCCCAAATAAATCCGTTTTACCCTCTATAAAGTTTATACAGGGTAAACTCATAAATTGTTCGCCCTCTATAACACTGGCCTCACCTTATCCCCCCCACGGAGGCCTGGGGACAGCCCCCCACTCCCCCCGTGCAGAGGGCTGGGTCCCCACACACACATCCTGTGGGGGGGCTGCGTAGGGCCCCAGAATAGCTAGGGACAGCCCTGGCTCCCGTCTTGCTCTGTTCCACTCATTTATATATCTTTTGCATAAGGCGGGAATCCTTTGTCCCTCTCTGGGTTCCCACCCCCCCTCTCAATGGAAAAGCACCAGGTTAAAGATGGATTCCAGTTCAGGTGACATGATCACATATCACTGTAAGACTTCATTGCCCACTTGCCAGCACACACGTATACAGGAAGACTTACAGGTTAAACAGAGCCATCTGATGTTATGGGAAAGGGAAAGAGACCACGGAAAGCGGTTTGGACTGGCACAAGGAGCAGCAGGAACAGAGGTCGCGGCATGGAATACCCCCAAAGGAGCCCAGGACTTAAAACCCTCCGGAGAGCTGGAGCAATTCGGAGATTACAGCGGATTCCCCGGACGACCTGGGCCCAATGCAAGAACTCCCGTCCACCCCTTCCCCTCCTGCTCTTCTTCTTACGTTACCCTCAGGCCTGGCCAGCTTTGGGTAGTGCGTGTGTGAGTATGAAAGTGGGTTAGGGAGTGGGGCTCTAATGCTTTATTTCTTCCCCTGAGTGACGTGGGAGCATTCCCAGCACTCTCTGCTGTGTTTTATTAATAAAGTGTTAAAATTTAAACACTTGGTGTGTTACGTTATCTCCTCCCCAAACGATCCTGTGGCATCAGCCTGATCACCTGACGCTCCAGGCAGTTGGTAACGAAAATCTGTCACACTAGGAGTAGTAAACAAGAAGCCCTGTGGGGATACGGCTTCTCAGCTAACACTTGTAAACAGGCTCAAAGCCTGTCACAGCAGGGAAATGATAATAAACCTGGTCTGCTACATGGAAGGGGAAACTGAGGTGCACCGCCTCATGGCATTGATGAATATCTGCACTGAGTTATCGTCCATTGGAAAAACACAATGGTTAACAATGCTGCATCTGAAGAAGTGAGGGTTTTACCCACGAAAGCTTATGCCCAAATAAATCTGTTAGTCTTTAAGGTGCCACCAGACTCCTTGTTGTTTTTGTAGATACAGACTAACACGGCTACCCCCAATACTAGATACAAAGAGAGGTTTTCTAGCAACCCAGAGAAGGCACACTACCTGACTTTTGATATCACAGGGCTGATCTACAAAGTGTTAAAAGGTGCACAGAACTTTGGAAGAAAACCTGTGGATAATACTGCTGTGTTTGAAACACTTGGGAGTTGTATGGTCAAAACCTAACGAGGGCCTCGGGCACACTGCCTCCGCATCAGTCAGTGACTAACACTCCGGCAGTAAACTAAGAGGTGAGGTGTGACTCAAAGCAACACCCTGGCACCTCCATATTTACCGTGGTGATATGATTATGAGGTGTTTTATATAAAGTATGTCATGTAAGCTCTCAAACTCAGTGATGATTTTTGATTGGCCATCTCCCAGTACCAAAAGGAAGGGGGAGGGTTGATGGGAAACCAGGCCCCTGAGACTGACAGTCCCCAGGGGCAATGGGGGGTGGAGCTGCGAGTTGGGATATGGGGCAGGAGCTGGGGCTGGGGTTGTCCACAGCCGGGTGCGGTGAGCAGCTGGGGAGAGCGAGGGGGACCCTGGGCAGAGAGCCCAGACTGGGAGGGGGATCGTAACCCTGATGTGGGGGGTGGCACTGGGGGGAAGGGCCCTGCCACCTATAGTTTGAGGGCATGTGGCCACTGCCAGAGCGAGTGTCCTACCTGCAGTATCCCGGCAGCACAGCCAGGGCCTGGGCCGTGTGAGGAACAGACTGTGAACTGCCCTGACATCCAGCCATGGCTGTTTGTGATGCACTGCTGCAGCTGCACCATTGTAAGGTCTCCCATGTAGCCGCTTTATGGCGATGGGGTAGAGCTCTTCTGCCAGCACAATTAAACCACGCCCAGTGACTGTTTCTCGCTGACATAGCTCTGTCCAGACCGGCGCTTTTGTCGGTCAGGGGGGTGTTTTTAACACCCCTGACCGACAAAACTTTTACTGACAAAAGTGCCAGTGTAGACAAAGCCTCTATCCTGCCTATAGGGCCTCCCTTCTTCCAAGGCAGCTTTCAGGGGGAGGTGGGGTAAGGCCTCTGTCCCCAGGAGAGGCCCCCGGCTCCTCTGTCCACAGGAACATTCTCTTGGTGTTGGGTTTACTAACTCTGTTCCCCCAAAGCGACCCCAGTGACTGCGATGCGTTGGCAGGTTTCTGAGTGGGAGCAGAAGTGGAGTCCTGGAGTTCACAACTCACAGGAGAGGGGAGCTCACGAACTCCAGTTAGTTCTGAAAACCTCAGATTTTCTAAATATTTTGAGGATCCTTCAATGAAAGGTGCTGTACAGTCTGATGATCTTTACTGATGAGAATTACTGATCTCTGATCCCTTAGCGACAGTCCAGTGTGGCTGCAGAAAGTGTTCGTATCTCCCCAGAGTCATCTATCCCCAGATCTGTCTGTCTACTACCTACCCATCCATCCTGGGCATTTATAGGGTATCTGACCCTATGGAGGCCTAGACACTCTCCCTAGTTTCTTCCTAATCGACTAGAATTTTTAAATATACACAAATGCACAGAGCAGCCAATTCCTCTCTGACTCAGCACAGAGCCCAAGAGTTCTCATCTTCCTTTGGGAAGGTCCCTTAATTGCTGTTTACTCCTAAAGGTGGATAAATAGCACAGAAGTGCAGACAGGCCTGTCTCCAGCCTGTCTACATCCAGATGCAGCTTCTCCCCTAGAGGCTGAGTAAAGCCCACTGGGATTGCACAGAGCTATATTATAAATGGTGCACACCTCTGAATCGCTCTCAGTGTCGGATGCTGCTGCAGATGCTGGGGTGAGAGAGGTGTGGGACACGGCTACCTGAGGGGGATTCCCAGGGAAGACGCTTCGATCTCAGGATTCACAGGTACCCATCTCTTGCTGAGGAGCTCACCTGCTTAACAATCCCAGTGCAACATGGGCGTGATGGGATAGAGAGTTAGTCTGGGGTCCTTTCTCTTCTGTACAGTCATTAAACATCCCAGGGCCCTTTCCACAGGTGATGAATTTACTCCAGTATCACTGGACAAAATGTCATAAGAAAATCAGAATGGCCCTACTGGGTCAGACCAAGGGTCCATCTAGCCCAGTATCCTGTCTTGCGACCGAGGCCAGTGCCAGGTGCCCCAGAGGGAATGAACAGAACAGGTAATCATCAAGTGATCCATCCCCTGTCGCTCATTCCCAGCTTCTGGCAAACAGAGGCTAGGGACACCATTCCTGCCCATCCTGGCTAATAGCCATTGATGGACCTATCCTCCATGAATTTATATAATTCTTTTTTGAACCCTGTTATAGTCTTGGCCTTCAGAACATCCTATGGCAAGGAGGTCCACAGGTTGACTCTGTGTTGTGTGAAGAAATACTTCCTTTTATTTGTTTTAAACCTGCTGCCTATTAATTTCATTTCGTGACCCCTAGTTCTTGTGTTATGAGAAGGAGTAAATCACACTTCCTTATCTACTTTCTCTACACCAGTCATGATTTTATAGACCTCAATCATATCTCCCCTTAGCCATCTCTTTTCCAAATTGAAAAGTCCCAGTCTTATTAATTTCTCTTCATATGGAAGCCATTCCATACCCCTAATCATTTTTGTTGCCCTTTTCCTGAACCTTTTCCAATTCCAATATATCTTTTATGAGATGGGGCGACCACATCTGCATACAGTATGCAAGATGTGGGTGTACCATGGATGTATATAGAGGCACCATGATATTTTCTGTCCTATTAGGTATCCCTTTCTTAATTATTCCCAGTATTCTGTTTGCTTTTTTGACCTCCTCTGCACATTGAGTGGATGTCTTCAGAGATCTATCCACAATGACTCTAAGATCTCTTTCTTGAGTGGTAATAGCTAATTTAGATCCCAGCATTTTATATGTATAGTTGGGATTATGCTTTCCAGTGTGCGTTACTTTGCATTTATCAAAATTAAACTTTATCTGCCATTTTGTTGCCCAGTAACCCAGTTTTGTGAGATCCTTTTGTAAACTAAATGGAAGGATTAACAGAATTAAATCGGAGACTAAGGTTTACGATTTCAAAAGGGCTAACTTTAATAAATTAAGGCGACTACTTAGGGAAGTGGATTGGACTAACATATTTATGGATCTAAAGGCGGAAGGCGCCTGGGATTATTTCAAGTTGAATTTGCAGGAGCTGTCGGAGGCCTGTATCCTGAGAAAGGGAAAACGGTTCGTAGGCAGGAGATTTAGACCGAGCTGGATGAGCGAGCGTCTCAGACGGGTGATTAAGAAAAAACAGAAAGCGTACAAGGAGTGGAAGAGGGGAGGGATCAGCAAAGAAACCTACCTTATTGAGGTCAGAACATGTAGAGATGGAGTGAGAAAGGCCAAAAGCCATGTAGAGTTGGACCTTGCGAGGGGAATTAAAACCAATAGTAAGAGGTTTTATAGCCATATAAATAGAAAGAAAACAAAGAAAGAAGAAGTGGGACCGCTGAAGACTGTAGATGGAGTGGAGATTAAGGATAATCTAGGCATGGCACAATATCTAAACAAATATTTTGCATCGGTCTTTAATGAGGCTAATGAAGGGCTTAGGAATAGTGGCAGCATGACAGAGGGGAATAAAGGAGGGGGGGTTGACATTACTGTATCCGAGGTAGAAGCCAAACTCGAACAGCTTAACAGGACTAAATCAGGCGGACCGGATGATCTTCATCCGAGAATATTAAAGGAACTGGAGCGAGAAATTGCAAGCCCGTTAGCAATAATTTTTAATAAATCTGTAAACTCAGGGGTGGTACCGTTTGACTGGAGAATAGCTAATGTGGTTCCTATTTTCAAGAAGGGGGAAAAAAGTGACCCAGGTAACTACAGGCCTGTTAGTTTAACATCTGTAATATGCAAGGTCTTGGAAAAAATTTTGAAGGAGAAAGTAGTTAAGGACCTTGAGGTCAATGGCAATTGGGACAAATTACAACATGGTTTTACGAAAGGCAGATCGTGCCAAACCAACCTGATCTCCTTCTTTGAGAAAGTAACAGATATTTTAGATAAAGGAAATGCAGTGGATCTAATATACCTCGATTTCAGTAAAGCATTTGATACGGTACCTCATGAGGAATTATTGGTTAAATTGGAAAAGATGGGGATTGATATGAAAATCCAGAGGTGGATAAAGAACTGGTTAAAGGGGAGACTGCAGCGGGTCGTACTGAAAGGTGAACTGTCAGGTTGGAGGGAGGTTACCAGTGGAGTTCCTCAAGGTTCGGTTTTGGGTCCGATTTTATTTAATCTATTTATTACTGATCTCGGAACCGAATGTAGGAGTGGGCTGATAAAGTTTGCGGATGACACGAAGTTGGGAGGTATTGCCAATTCGGAGAAGGATCGGGATATCCTGCAGGGAGATTTGGATGACCTTGTAAACTGGAGTAATAGTAATAAGATGAAATTTAATAGTGAGAAGTGTAAGGTTATGCATTTAAGGATGACTAACAAGAATTTTAGTTATAAGCTGGGGACGCATCGGTTGGAAGTAACGGAAGAGGAGAAGGACCTCGGAGTCCTGGTTGATCGCAGGATGACTATGAGTCGGCAATGTGACGTGGCCGTGAAAAAAGCTAATGCGGTCTTAGGATGCATTAGGCGAGGTATTTCTAGTAGGGATAAGAAGGTGCTCCTTCCGTTATACAAGGCACTGGTGAAACCTCATTTGGAGTACTGTGTGCAGTTCTGGTCTCCCATGTTTAAAAAGGATGAACTCAAACTGGAACGGGTACAGAGAAGGGCCACTAGGATGATCTGAGGAATGGAAAACCTGTTGTATGAAAGGAGACTCGAGGAGCTTGGTTTGTTTACCCCAACCAAAAGAAGGCTGAGGGGGGATATGATTGCTCTCTTTAAATATATCAGAGGGATAAATACCAGGGAGGGAGAGGAATTATTTCAGCTCAGTACTAATGTGGACACGAGAACAAATGGATATAAACTGGCCGTGGGGAAGTTTAGGCTCGAAATTAGACGAAGGTTTCTAACCATCAGAGGGGTGAAGTTCTGGAACAGCCTTCCGAGGGAAACAGTGGGGGTGAAAGACCTCTCTGGCTTTAAGATTAAGCTTGATAAGTTTATGGAGGGGATGGTTTGATGGGATAACGTGATTTTAGTCAATAGGTCAATAACGTGCCATCGCTGGTAATTAGTAACAATGGTCAATGATGGGATATTAAAAGTTACTAGAGAGAACATTTTCCGGAGGGTCTGGCTGGAGAATCTTGCCCGCATGCTCGGGGTTCTGCTGATCGCCATATTTGGAGTCGGGAAGGAATTTTCCTCCAGGGTAGATTGGCAGAGGCCCTGGAGGTTTTTCGCCTTCCTCCGCAGCATGGGGCAGGGGTCGCTTGCTGGAGGATTCTCTGCGACTTGAAGTCTTTAAATCATGATTTGGGGACTTCAACAGCTGAGTCAAGGGAGAGAATTATTCCAGGAATGGGTGGGTCAGCTTTTGTGGCCTGCATCATGCGGGAGGTCAGACTAGATGATCATAATGGTCCCTTCTGACCTTAAAGTCTATGAGTCTATGAGCTCCTCGCAGTCTGCTTGGGACTCAACTATTTTTAGTAATTTTGTATCATCTGCAAATTTTGCCACCTCGCTGGTTACCCCTTTCCCCAGATCATTTAAGAACATATTGAATAGGACTGGTCCCAGTACAGACCCTGAGGGACACCACTATTTACCTCTGTCCATTCTGAAAACTGATAATTTATTCCTACCCTTTGTTTCCTATCTTTTAACCAGTTACCAATCCATGAGAGCACCTTTCCTCTCATCCCATGGCAGATTACTTTGCATAAGAGCCTTTGGTGAGGGACCTTGTCAAAAGCTTTCTGAAAATCTAAGTACACTAGATCCACTGGATCCCCTTGGTTCATATGCTTGTTGACCCCCTCAGAGAACTCTAATATATTGCTGAGGCATGATTTCCCTTTACTAAAACCATGTTGACTCCTCCCCAACAAATTATGTTCATCTATATGTCTGACAATATTGTTCTTTATTATAGTTTCACCCAGTTTGCGTGGTACTGAAGTCAGGCTTACAATTGCCGGGTTCACCTCTGGAGCCCTTTTTAAAAATTGGTGTCACATTAGCTATCCTCCGGTCATCTGGTACAGAAGCTGATTTAAATGATATGTAACAGACTACAGTTAGTAATTGTACAATTTCACATTTGAGTTCCTTCAGAACTCTTGGGTGAATCCCATCTGGTCCTGGTGACTTATTGCTGTTTAATTTATCAATTTGTTCCAAAACCTCCTCTAATGATACCTCAATCTGGGATAGTTCCACAGTTTTGTCACGTAAAAAGAGTGGCTCAGGTTTGGGAATCTCCCTCACATCCTCAGCCATGAAGACCGATGCAAAGATTTCATTTAGTTTCTCCTCGATAGCCTTATCATCCTTGAGTGCTCCTTTAGCACCTCAATTATCCAGTGGCCCCACTGGTTGTTTAGCAGGCTTCCTGCTTCTGATGTACTTAAATTTGTTTTTGGTATTACTTTTGAGTCTTTGGCTAGTTGTTCTTCAAATTGTTTTTTGGCCTGCGTAATTATATTTTTACACTTCACTTGCCAGAGTTTATGCTCCTTTCTATTTTCCTCACTAGGATTTAACTTCTACTCTTTAAAGGATGCCTTTTTGTCTCTCTCTGCTTCTTTTACTTTGTTGTTTAGGCGTGGTGGCACATTTTTGGTTCTCTTACTTTGTTTTTTTAATTTGGGGGGATACATTTAAGTTGAGCCTCTATTATGGTGTCTTTAAAAAGTTTCCACACAGCTTGCAGGGATTTCACTTTTTTTCGCTGTACCTTTTAATTTCTGTTTAACTAACCTCCTCATTTTTATGTAGTTCCCCTTTCTGAAATTAAATGCTACAGTGTTGGGCTGCTGTGGTGTTTTTCCTGCCAGAGGATTATTAAATTTCATTATATTATGGTCACTATTACCAAGCGGTCCAGCTATATTCACCTCTTGTACCACATCCTGTGTTCCACTTAGGACTAAATCAAGAATTCCCTCTCCTATGGTGGGTTCCAGGACTAGCTGCTCCAAGAAGCAGTGGTTTAAGGTGTCAAGAAACTTTATCTCTGCATCCCGTCCTGAGGTGACATATACCCAGTCAATATGGGGATAATTGAAATCCCCCATTAATATTGAGTGTTTTATTTTAATAGCCTCTCTAATCTCCCTGAGCATTTCACAGTCACTATCACCATCCTGGTCAGCTGGTTGGTAATATATCCCTACTGCTTTATTCTTATTATTAGAGCAAGGAATTACTACCCATAGAGATTCTATGGTACAGTTTGATTAATTTATGATTTTTACTTCATTTGATTCTATGCTTTTTTTCACATATAGCGCCACTCCCCCACCAGCATGACCTGTTCTGTCCTTCTGATAGATTTTGTACCCTGGTATTACTGTGTCTCATTGATGATCCTCATTCCACCAAGGTTCTGTGATGCCTCTTATATCAATATCCTCATTTAATATGAGGCACTCTAGTTCACCCATCGTATTATTTAGACTTCTAGCATTGGTATATAAGCACTTTAAACTTGTCTCATGTTAGCTTTCTGCCATTACACGATGTAATTGAATAGGATTATTTTTTATTGACGTTTTCTGATCAGACCCTGCCTGTATTTTATCATCTTCCATCCTCTGGTCCTCACTCGGAGAAGAGTGGAATTCTTCCATCAACCTAGTTACCACCTCTTGGGGAGGTGAGCTACCTACGCGGATCGGAGAACCCCTGCCGTCAGTGTAAGTCATGTCTACGCTAAAGCGCTCTGGCAGTGCTGCTGTAGAGTTTTAAGTGTAGACAAGCCCTCAAGCAGATCTTCCAGAAAAGCATTCAGTCTGGATCTGCCAACACGGGGAGCTGGAGAATCCACCACTTCCCTTCGCAGTTTGTTCTAAAGGTTAATCACCTTCAGTGCTAAACATTTGGCCCTTATTTCCAGCTGGCATTTGTTTGGCTTCAGCTTCCAGCCATTGTGTATTGCTCTGCCTTTCTCCACTTTACCAATGGTTTTTACTCCATGAAAGTCTCCGCTTTATCATTTTTTTGATAAGTTAAATATAGTATGCCCTTTCAGTCTCTCACCCTCTCCAATTTCTCAACAGCCTTTTTGAAATGTGGACCCTGGAACTGCACGCAGTCGGTTTCACCAATGCCATGTGCAGAGGCAAAATCCCTCCCCTGCTCCAACTCACCACTCCCCTGTTTATGCATCCAAGGATCACATCAGCACTTTTGGCCACAGCATCGCCCTGCTCACAATAAGTTGGTTGACCACAATGACCCCTAAAGCCTTTTCAGGGTGTCTGCATTCCATAATACAGTGCCCTAATCTGTTGATCCGGCCTCCATTCCCTCTTCTGAGACAATAACTTTTCATGTGACTGTATTAAAACCTTTTGTTTGTACGGGCCCATGCACCAGATCAATCAGTGTGCCCGACCTGGCTTCCTCATTGTAACCACTCTGCCAATCTTTGGGTAGTACGCAAATTTTATTTGCAGTGATTTTCTATTTGCTTCCAGATCAGTGATGAAAATATTCAATAGCATCAAGCCTAGAACTGATCCTTGCAAAATCCTGCTAGAAACACCCCCATAACTGACAATGGCCCTTGACAACTGGTTTCTGAGATCTGTCAGTTAGCCAGTTTTTAATCCACTTTACATGTGCTCTCCTGATGTTGTAGACTGTTCATTTTTTATCTGAATGTTTTTCCTACTAAATGAAATGCCTCGGAGAAACTGAAGTTTATTGCATCTGCACAGTACCCTTGATCTACCAAACGTGCACTTTCATTAAAGGATGAAATCAGTTTTATTTGACAAGACCTGTTTTCCATAAACAATGCTGTTTACTGGCATTAATTATATTCATAGACTTTTTTTTAACTAATCGAATATCAGCTTTTCCATTGTTTCCTAACCTTGTCAAATCTTTTTTTTTTTAATATTTCCCTTTTTTTTAAAATACTTTACATTTAACATAGAACTGTCCTGTATTTGGCTTCTTTTTTTTTTTTTTTTATGGCTCTGCTGCTGACAGATTGCGCACTTCCACTTCTGAAGGGGATGTGTGGTTGATCGGTCAGTTCATTACTCTGGTGTTTGTAACTCTAAGGTTCTACTGTAGATGCTGTTCAACATTCTCCTTGGCAGCTACTGGACTGGGGAATATTTCATTACTTCATGTGATATGAGTACCTCATACTGCTTTTTTCCAAATACAGAACAAAACTATTTATTCAACACATCTGTGTTTTCTGCAACATTAAGAGGTTTCCTTTCTCCATCTAGGAATTGGCCAAAACCTTTTCTAGGATTTCTTTTGTTCCTAATATACTTAATAACCTCCTTTTTGTTATCCTTAGTCCCGCCAAGCATGGATATTTCCCTGGTCAGTAACGTCCTTTAGCAATTTTCATATCTTCCAATTTCTATTGCTTGCTATCGATTTTCGCTTCTTTCCCATTTGTATATATTGTTTTTCCCCACATAATTGCTGCCTTCACTTTGCCACTGAACTGGGTTTTTAGCCAAAGTTCTCCACTTCCTTGAGTGTGCAATTGTGACTATTTAGCTATCCAACAAACTCTCAGTTCTTTTCTTTATATTACTCTCCTCTGTCAATTGTAATCAGTCCCATTCTTTATTTTCCTCTCCTCTATCATATGTCCCTTTTTTGTCTCTTCTCTAAACTAAACAGTCCCAGAATTATCAGTGTGTCCGCATATGACAGCCTTCGCCATTCTCATAGCCTGTCTCAGAAATCCTCTTTATAACGTTGTATACTTTTTAGTGACTGGATGACCAAAACTAAGCACATATCCAGAGCAGGTTATTCTCCATTCCTGAGGTGTGTTCTAGTTGAGATGTTTCTCCCTGGCATATGTCTTGGCAAAAGGTTGTTTTTTTTTTAATAATCTCAGGTTTTGAGCAGCCGGGTGAACGGGGAACTCCCTACAGCATGGACTCTCTAGCCTGGCTTTCATTGCATTAAGGAACAATGATGGATAACCAGTATCCACACTCGTGGTTCCTGCTGGTGCCTATTAAGATTTCCCACACCATGACATGTAGAATTATTGATGCATGGAGCACCATCAAATATGGAATTGGCATTAGTAGGGTCTGTTGTTCATAATTCATTTCTCTGAATAATGAAAATGTCATTTTTCAGTGTGTGAAGAGTGACCAATCTGCTCCCCCAATGAGAACAGCCTCCAGTAGTGCATGCAGTGTCTCATATTAATATTGTCTCTCCATCCAGGCATTTGTACTGCGACCATCACCCCAGAGCCTGGGCACATACAGGAAGTCAGGGGAAAGTACGGTACATGCAGGAGACACCGTTCTGCCTCAGAGTTGGACACCTTCTCCCCTACTCCATGTCTGATTCCAACACAACCGACTTCACAAACCCCTCCACCTTCATCCTGCTGGGCATTCCTGGCCTGGAGGCGGCCCATGTCTGGATCTCCATTCCCTTCTGCACCATGTACATAATTTCCATCTTGGGGAACTTCACCATCCTTTTCATTGTGAAGAGGGAGCCAAGCCTCCATGAGCCAATGTACTATTTCCTCTGCATGCTGGCCGGCAGTGACTTAGTCCTGTCTACATCCACCCTACCCAAAATGCTGAGCATTTTCTGGTTCAATTCCAGGGAGATCGATTTCAGTGCCTGCCTCACCCAGCTGTACTTCGTTGCCTGCTTCTTAGTGATGGACTCTGGGATCCTTGTGGCCATGGCTTTGGATCGCTATGTGGCCATCTGCCATCCCCTGAGACATTCCACCACCCTGACAAGCCCTGTGGTGATGAAGATTGCCCTGGCTGTGGTGCTGCGCAGTGGCATGCTTGTACTGCCCTTTCCCTTCCTGGCGAGGCGGTGGCCATATTGTAGAACCAACATCATCCCCCACTCATACTGTGAGCACATGGCTATGGTGAAGCTAGCCTGTGCTGATATCCACATCAGTAGTAACTACAGCATCTCTGTGGGATTCATGGTGACTGGTCTGGATGTGTTTTTTATCATGGTGTCCTATATCCAGATCCTCAGGGCCATCTTCAGCCTCCCCACAAAGGATGCCCAGCTCAAGACTTTTGGGACCTGTGGCTCCCACCTCTGTGTCATTTTATCCATTTACATCCCATCTGTCTTCTCCGCCCTCATGCACCGTTTTGGCCACAACATGGCTGTATATTTCCACGTTCTGATGGCCAACGCGTACCTGCTCGTGCCCCCCATGCTACACCCCATCATCTATGGGGTGAGGACCAAACAGATCCGGGACAGGGTGCTCCGGCTCTTTACTCATAAAGGGATCTAAAATTTCCTCCTGGTGCTCTGGCTCTCAGACCGAGCTCCGTGCAGAGCTGGCAGGTGACATGGTGCTGGGCCCTCTTCCCTGAAAAACTTAGTGGACAGTCAAAAAGACATGAAATCCTTTCCTTATGTTACTGTGCTGTGTGTCAGCGTGACAAACTGGTGAATAGGTCTATGTACAATTCAGTGGGCGATCACCTCTGTAATTGCTGGTAACTGGAGCCCCCAAACCCCATCCCTTGCCCCACCTCTTCTGCCAAGGCTCCGACCCTGCTTTACATCTCCCCCCCCCCAAGGCCCCGCCCCATCATAGAATGATAGAATATCAAAGTTGGAAGGGACCTCAGGAGGTCATCTAGTCCAACCGCCTGCTCAAAGCAGGACCAATCCACAACTAAATCATCCCAGCCAGGGCTTTGTCAAGCCTGACCTTATAAACCTCCAAGGAAGGAGATTCCACCACCTCCCTAGGTAACCCATTCCAGTGCTTCACCACCCTCCTAGTGAAAAAGGTTTTCCTAATTGTGACACATTCTATATGATTTAATGAAAATATGCTAATGAGTGGGAATATAAATATGCTTCATGCATGTAACTGGGATAGTTTTATAAAAATTTGACAATAAGTGAATATAATGCAACTGGGATATGCTTCGTGCAAAAGGTCTCTTGTAAGGTATTATTACAAAGCTTATAACCAACCGAGTGTGATCATCCTATTTGTATAAATGTACCACTCTTGTATCTGAAACTAGAAATATGAAATATAACTCTGAGGGCCTATTGTAATTATGCAAAGTGTGGGCCATTAATGATGGTTTGGAATCTTGATGGCTCCCATTAACCAGGACAATTGACTGTAGATGGCTCTGTTTTACCTGTAAGTCTTCCTGTATACGTGTGTGCTGGCAAGTGGGCAATGAAGTCTTACAATGACATGTGATCATGTCACCTGAACTGGAATCCATCTTTAACCTGGTGCTTTTCCATTGAGAAGGGGGGGTGGGAACCCAGAGAGGGACAAAGGATTCCCGCCTTATGCAAAAGATATATAAATGGGTGGAACAGAGGGAGCCATCATGAGGAATCCCCTAGCTACCACCTGAGCAGGAACAAGGGCTGTACCAGGGGAAAGGATTGTGCCCAGACTAGGAAGGTGTCCAGTCTGTGAAAGAAACTTATTGAAACATCTCTGAGGGTGAGATTTTATCTATATTCAGTTTCTTACTGTATTAGGCTCAGACTGGTGTGTTTTATTTTATTTTGCTTGGTAATTCACTTTTTTCTGTCTGTCACTACTTGGAACCACTTAAATCCTACTTTCTGTATTTCTTAGAGTATGTATTAAAACCTGGGGGGGGCAAACAGCTGTGCATATCTCTCTATCAGTGCTATAGAGGGCGAACAATTTATGAGTTTACCCTGTATACACTTTATACAGGGTAAAACGGATTTATTTGTGTTTTAGACCCCATTGGGAGTTGGGCATCTAAGTGTTAAAGACAGGAATACCTCTGTAAGTTGCTTTCCGCTAAGCCTACAGCTGTTAGGGGACACGGTTCAGACCCTGGCTCTGTGTTGGAGCAGACGGGCGTGTCTGGCTCAGCAAGACAGGGTGCTGGAGTCCTAAGCTGCCAGGGCAGGAAAGCAGGAGCAGAAGTAGTCTTGGCACATCACTTGGCAGTTCCCAAGGCGGTTTCTGTGATTCAATCCATCACACTAATATCCAACCTAAACCTCCCCCACTCCAACCTGAGACCATTACTCCTTGTTCTGTCATCTGGTACCACTGAGAACAGT
>NW_020691964.1:0-18252 GCF_002925995.2 Terrapene triunguis
GCAGGTCAGTTACTGGAGGTAAGCATTCATAGTGCTTTTCTTTGGGGTATTTCTATTTGGATTCGTACTTCCATTGACGTTGTTATTCACAGTCCAGTTCACCCTCCCATTCATATTGCCAGTCCCATCTCTAGGAGTTCATAGTCATATAACAGTTCCTATTTCCCTTTGTACCCATTTATACTCCACTTCATATCCCCATTCATATTCAGATTCAGTTTAATACCTCCTGGATACTTCCATTTCTATTCCAAATCCCATTCATATTTATGTTTGGATTCATACCCACTTTGGCCTTCCTCTTCCCACCACGGACCATGAAACTCACAGACATGTTTCCTTTGGATTGTTTTGGGAATATGGATCTGGGCATCAGATCCTCAAATGCTTCGGAGCCACTTGGGGGGTCCATAGATGCTTGCGGTGCCCCCTCTACAAAAGGGTGGGTTTTTATCCAGAGAATTATCAATGGGCTGAGGGGGGATTACTCAGAGATTACTGACCCCACCCTGCCTGACAAAACCCTCACTCCGGGCTCCACATGCCCCCTGCCCTGCACTAAGGACTCAGCTTCTCCACAGACCTCACTGGGAGAAGGGGGAAGCCTTAACTGGAGAGTGTCTGATCAGAGAGTCACTGGGGGCACCCACAGAGTGAGGGCGGATGCAGCTGTTCTTTTCTCCTGCCCCTCTGAAATCCACCCTGGGCATCTGCTCCCTGCACTCCCCAGGGGAGATGGAGTCAGTCTCTCTCCTATCACAGCTGTGTGCGGTGTCCATAAGGGGAGATACTTTGTGTCCGTTCTCATTGCTGTGGAACCAGAGCGCCACCCCTAGGAAATCCCTTCCCCTTTTGTCTGAGCTCAGACCAGCTTCCCCTCTTGTGTGTCTTGTCTCGCCCAGTAACAGCGGGCGGTGTCCTCGGGCTTCAGGCCGGTCATTTGTAATTATGCCGTGGTGATGGAATTGTCTCTGGAGCTGGTGAATCGCCCTTTGACAGCCTTAGCATAGCACTGGTTCGATCCGCTTCCGGAGCTAATTCCAGCCACCCACTGCAGCCCCTTCCCGGGAGCCTGGCGGACCCAGCTCATGGCGGAGCTGCTGAAGGTGAACCCGGAGGCTTTGCAGGAGAGGCGGAGAGAGTCTCCGGGGTTTTTCACATCCCCTCCGGACTCCACCAGCTGCACCTGCGAGCGGGCACCTGGGAAGAAAGACACAATAGAAATCACATAGAAAGGGCAATAGTATAACAGTCACCTGCCTGTGCAAATTATTCAGGGGACAAAAATACCTCCCAAAACTGCAAAAATGAAAACTATATGGAGCCAAAGTCTCCTTTCCCTGGTTTTGGAGGGGAAAATTCTGGCAACTACACAGAGACGGGGCTGCGGATTGAGTCTCCGGGTGCAGCCTGGGCAGAGAGAGGGGAAGATTTAAACAGGAACCTCTCACTCCTATTTGCATATCCCGCCCCTTATAAGGAACGCAAACTCCTTCCCTGCAGGCTGTGAATTTCTTGCCCCAGGGCTCAGAGACGAGTCAGATCCCCCACCCTCTTCCTGTTTGTCTGTGCAGCGCCCAGCCCCAGATCGATGGGGTATAAAGGGGAAAGAAGCAGCTGCCAGATGAGATGTGAGCCCAATTCTCCGGCTATTAACGTGGGGCCTGATTGTCATCAGATTATCCGGGTGTGGGGAAGGGGTCTCCAGAGCCCCCGCCTCTGCGAACGTCGGGTCAGGGGGGTCAGTGACGGGGAGGGGTCGGGTCACAGGGTTGCATTGGGCTGGGACACCCACTGGAGGGTGGTGAGCGGGGTGTGTCTGGGAGTCTTTCTCTAGGTGAGGCTGCAGGCAGCACAGAAGGGAGACGATTATTAAACATCGAGATTCATATTGTTTTTCACATTCCCAATCCTGTTCCCATTCTCACTCCTACTGCACTTCCCATTGAGACCTCGGTTGTAAACTCACTGGGGCAGAGGCAGTCCTGGTGTTGTTTGGTACAGTGCCAGCACTCTGGGGTCCTGGTCTGTGATTGGAGCCTTAGGCGCTTGGACCACAGCCACCCCAACTCCAACACTCATAATAAAAATAGCAACAATAGTAATAATAATAAATAATAAATTCCATTCTCACATTCATACCCTATAACCATTCCCCGACACTCATCTTTCCATTCCTCTCTCTAGTCTGACGCTTGTTCTCTTTAATATCCCTGGCTCATTCTCACGCATGCTGATGTTCCCATTGACAGTCATCTTCCGGTTTGCATGTTTTTACATTTTCCTTTTCACTCTCCCGCACTTGTACCCGTGTCCAGTCACACGCCCTTTCCTGTTCTCTTTCCCACTCACCGCTCCATTCCTGTTCACACTGAAATTCCTAGTCCCATCCCTATTCAGATTCCCATTGCAGGGGTAGGAGCCTGGGCATTCAGCCCTGAATTAATTCTAAGCACTGACAGAACCAGGGCAGTGTTTGAATGTGCTCCCAGTAATGGTACCAATCAGTGCAAATGTCACACCCAGGAAACCACATGGCTTATTAGACAGGATGCTACAGTGAACTGGAACAGCACAGGGGGTTCTTTTGGGGGTGGCAGAAGTTGAGGGGTCAAGAGTGTGATAAGGCAGGGGAAGTGGAGATGGAAGGAGCCTTTATGAACTAATTAATGCCTGTAATTAAACATCTATATTCGTATACGCCTGCTGTGAAATTAAGCATGGGGAGAAAATGAAATTAAACCACTGGTTTCTTTGTTTACTCTCCTTTGTACCGAATGGGCTCACTGTTACTGGCAGCCCTTGAGGCCACCAGGAGATACATTCTCATGCAGTTGCGGAGGAAGGTTTTTGGCTGAGGTCAGGTTGGTTTCCTTTCCCTCTGATGTCTGCACGGTAAATACAGGGCGGGGTTCTGTTCTGGACTCAGGCTGCCAAGTTTTTGCAGCACTGGGACTAGAGCCCACATGTCCCAAGACCAGCCCAGTGAGCCAGCAACTACACTGCAGTGCCCCAAATAAACTCTTCTAAGGGAGCCTCTCTGCCGGACAGTAGCTCAGGCTGGCTTGCCGCAAAGGAGGGAAGGGCCTGGGATAAGTCAACCCTGATTACAAAGGAGCCAAACCTGGGCGAGATGAGGTGATTGCCCTACAAAGAGCAGCAGGGGCTGTGGTGAAAGGGGAATGCTTGGTGCTCGTCCAGCAGAAAGTCCTGGGGGTTAGACTGAGACTCTGGCCAGGCAGGGTAATTGATGGGGCCGAGTGTAAATCCCCCCAGTCCCGGTGAGGAAGGGCCGGCCCCTGGATCCTGCTTTCTGTGGTACTAGAGTTGCTTAAAGCAGAGGGTGAATCCGAACCATTTCAAACTGAACAGTCTGACTTGCTGGTGAGAACCCCCAGCAGCCGGACTGTCGGCATCAAACCAGCGGGGAGTTTCTCTGCTAACCGCAACAGGAGGTTTTTGTCTGAGCTCAGACCGGCTTCGCCTCACTGTGAATCCTGCACAGTGATACCGGGCGGTGTCCTCGGGCTTCAGGCCGGTCATTTCCAGGTACAACAGGCTGTTGGGGTCATCTCTGGAGACGGTGAATCGCCCTTTTACCAAGTCACTGTAGTATATGCTGGTGCTGTAAATGTAGGCGACCCACTCCAGCCCCTTCCCGGGAGCCTGGCGGACCCAGCTCATCCGGTGGCTGCTGAAGGTGTATCCGGAACCTTTGCAGGAGAGGCGGAGAGAGTCTCCGGGCTTGTTCACATCCCCTCCGGACTCCAACAGCTGGACCTGGGACCAGGCCCCTGGAAATAAAGACAGGTTACAAATTACTCCAATTTCAGTGGCAACAGTGTAATATTCCCCTGTTCCTCCAGCACAGTTACGGGGCTAAAATACCTTCTAAAGCCGCTACAATGAAAAACAAATGGATCCAAAGGCCCATTTTCCCTGGTGTTGGAGGGGAAAGTTCTCAGGGGAATTGGCTGATAAATGCACAGACACAATTGGCTCTGGATTATCTCTACGGGAGCAACCTGGGTGGGGGATTTGCATATTCTCTATTCCCTATTTGCATATTCTCCCCTTTTTAAGAGAAACAAAATCTGATGTGATGTATTACATGCAGTAGGACTCAGAGGGAGGGAGTCAGATTATTCCAGACTGTGTGTTTGTACAGCGCCAGGCACAGTGCGGTGGGATGCTGAGTACACTTTTGACAAAGGAAAAATAAAGAGATGCCTGGAAGATGCTCAGTTCCCCAGAAGGAAATTTTGGGGCCGGATTACAGCCACATTATTTGGCCGTGGGAGACTCAGAGATGCCTGGAGAGATTGGCCGTATAATGAGGAAAATTATGTTTTAAATCTGTTATAAAAGAAACAAATGAATGAGGCTGACTCTTAAGTGGGTAAAAATATGAATAAAGAGTGTGTGTGTTGGGGGGTGAAACTCAGCTCAGTGAGGCTCTGTAACGGCTGGTCACTAGAGTTAGTGACTGGGGAGGGGTCGGGTCACCCACCCCCTGGAAGATAACTTGGGGCTCTGGCAGAGAGCTGGGATTGAACCCCTGTTCACACCCCTTCCCAGCAGGGACCGGCTCCACTGGCACGTGCCAGAGGGAACTATTTCCTGGAGGGTCAGACACATGGCTCAGGACCACAGGCCAATGTTCTCACTCCCGGGAGTTCCCTCATTTATGTCAGTGAGACCAGTGGTGTGTATGGGGTGGATGAGGGGGAAGGAAGTAGTTTGTGCTCGACCTTGGTGAGCTGTGGGAGATTCCCATGGACCCATGGAGTTAAAAGCTGGTGTCATATGTGCGTCCACCCTGATGCCCCTTCTCATGCCCATCCCACAGCTGTGCTCTGGGTGAGTCACTCCTGCTCCCCGCTGCCGTGTGACCAGGGATGATACAGCTCTGCGGTGAGTATGGGGCAGGGCAGCCCCCGGCTCCCTGGAGCGGGGAGGCGGGTTGGTGCTAAAGAAGAAGATATGTTGGGTTATTGGGGTTAAGGGATATTTATTATCCACCTCTCTGTTTCTCAAACCACTGACATTGTTCTAAAAACTGGGACAGGGTCAATGAGGCAGAATCAGACACGGGGGAAGAAAATGAATTGTGATATTAGGCTGTTGAGCCCCAGGTGGGAGCGAGAGGAACTGAGAGGGGGTTTGGGGACAGAAGTTACTCTCATTTTTGGGTCATGGTGTTGTCCCACTCGGGTGCACGATCCCCCGAAAAAAGCGGGGAGGTCTCAGTTCCCTCCCCCGCCCCAGCCAAAAGTGTCCCTCTACATTCCCCTTGTTGTTTTTGAAAGTTTGAGTGGTCACGGTTTTACTGTTTGTCAAATATCCCACCATTGCATGTCTGGGGCATGGTTCGCCAATCCAGGGCAGATGGACTCAGAAGGGAAATGAGAAGCCCAGAGCAGCAGACACCAGGAAATGCCTCAAGCATTGGGCTCTCTGACTCTGCCCTCACCTCTCATCTGTGGGTCGCTGCTTCTCTCTGCATCACAGCCTCTGCCTGAGAGAGCCCAGTCAACCTCGCGGGAATCCACTCTATCTGGGTGTCAGCGCAATCCCTGGGTTATTGGTGCAGATAAGGTCTGAGGGTTGGGGCCTTTCATCTCCCTGGTCGCTACGTTAAATTTGGGAAATCTATTGTGGGTTGGCTCCTTAACTCTGCCCACTGACGTCAGCGGAGGTGCTGGAATGCCATCTTCAGAACCCCAGCCCTGCCCCATATTTCCAGTGGGAGGTGAGCGGGCTGTGTTCAGGAACTGAGTGATCCCTGTGCCACAGGCTGAGCTGATGCCACCATGGGTGACACTGCAAGGGAATGACAGGGTTAAAACCTGGTAGCTGGTTCTCATTACCCCTATGCCCGGCCTCACTACTGTGCTTCACACTGAGTTGTTTATGCACCACTCTATAACTACTGATGGCTATACTTACCTACACGCCTCCAGCTTTCATCCAGACCACATCACACGATCCATTGTCTACAGCCAAGCTCTAAGATACAACTGCATTTGCTCCGATACCTCAGAGACAAACACCTACAGAATCTCTATCAAGTGTTCTTAAAACTACAATACCCACCTGCTGAAGTGAAGAAACAGATTGACAGAGCCAGAAGGGTATCGAGAAGTCACCAACTGCAAAACAGGCCCAACAAAGAAAGTAACAGATCACCACTAACCATCACCTACAGCCCCCACCTGAAATGTTTCCAGCGCATCATCAAGGATCTACAACGTATCCTGAAGGACAATCCCTCACTCTCACAGACCTTGGGAGACAGGCCAGTCCTTGCCTACAGACAGCCCCCCAACCTGAAGCAAATACTCACCAGCAACTATACATCACACAACAAAAACACTAACCCAGGAACCTACCTTTGCAACAAACCCCAGTGCCAACTCTGTCCACATATCTATTCAAGGGACACCATCATAGGACCTAACCACATCAGCCACACCATATGAGGCTCATTCACCTGCACATCTACTAATGTTATATATGCCATCATATACCAGCAATGCCCCGCTGCATGTACATTGGCCAAACCAGACAGTCTCTACGTGAAAGAATAAAGGGATACAAATCTGACATCAGAAATCATAACATTCAAAAATCAGTAGGAGAGCACTTCAATCTCTCTGGTCACACAATAACAGACTTAAAAGTGGCAATTGTTCAACCAAAAAACTTCAAAAACAGACCCAAAATGAAGCTGCAAAACTGGAATGAATTTGCAGAGTGAATACCATCAGATTAAGCCTGAATAGAGACTGGGAGTGGTTGGGTCATTAGAAAACCTAAATTTGCTTTCCCCAATACTAATGTTCCCCTACTGTTACTCACACCTTCTTGTCAACTGTCTGTAATGGGCCACTCTCTTACCCCTTTAAAAGTTATTTTTCCTCCCTTGGTATCCTGCTGTTAATTGATTTATCTCATTAGACTGACCTCACACTTGGTAAAGCAAGCCCCATCCTTTCATGTGTTTATACTTGTTCCTGTATTTTTCACTTCATGCATCCGATGAAGTGGGTTCTAGCCCATGAAAGCTTATGCCCAAATAAATTAGTTATGCTCTAAAGTGCCACAAAGACTACTCATTGTTTTTGCTGATACAGACTAACATGGCTACCACTCTGAAATCTGCTGCCCCTGTGTCTGTCACGGCTGTTTCCCCACTCTGACACTTCCAGTGCAGAAGGTGGGGACCCGCAAAAGACCTTAAAAATACTTGCCACTAAAGGCTGCCTTAAAACTCCCCAAGGTTACAGATTCCCTGGCCTTGGACCGGTATCACTGCCACCCAAATGCAAAACCCCCTTTGAGAACCCAGGAAGGTGCACTTGGGAATTCTTTCCTGTGAGGTACCCCGAGGCTCTTTTAACCCTCCCTCTGGAGCAGGGGTGGACAAATGTTTTGGCCCGAGGGCCACATCGCGGAATAGAAATTGTATGGAGGGCCATGAATCCTCACAAAATTGGGGTTGGGGTGCGGGGGGGGGGGGGGGGGGGGCTGGGGGGGGGGTGGGGATGAGGAGTTTGGGGTGTAGAAGGGTGCTCTGGGCTGGGACCAAGGGGTTCAGAGGGTGAGAAGGGGATCACGGCTGGGGCAGAGGTGTGCAGGTTCTCGCTGCCAGTGCAGGCTCTGGGGTGGGGTTTGGGATGAGAGGTTTGGAGTGAAGGAGGGTTCTTCAGGCTGGGATCAAGGGATTTGGAGGGTGGGAGGGGGATCAGGGCTGGGGCAGGGGCTTGGGGCATGGAGAGAGGCTCAGGGATGCAGGTTCCGAGTGGTGTTTACCTCAAGCGGCTCCCGGAAGCACCGGCATGTCCCTTCTCCGGCTCCTATGCGGAGGCACGGGCAGGGAGCTCTGCACACTGCCCATCCACAGGCACCACCTCTGCAGCTCCCATTGGAGAGCATAGGAGCCAGAGCGGGGCCATGCCGGGGCTTCCGGGAGCCACGTGGTGCGGCCCCCGACTCTGTGCCCAGTGGAGGGGGGCTGAGCCGTGGTGCAGCTCGTGATCCGGCCCGCGGGCTGTAGTTTGCCCACCCCTGATATAGAGGCAACATAATATTTGCTGTCCTGTTATCTATCCCTTTTTTAATGATTCCCAGCATTCTGTTCACTTTTTTGACTGCAGCTGCACATTGAGTGGATGTTTTCAGAGAACTATCCACGATGACTCCAAGATCTCTTTCTTGAGTGGTAACAGCTAATTTAGACCCCATCATTGTATATGTATAGTTGGGATTACGCTTTCCAATGTGCATTACTTTGCAGTTATCAACATTACATTTCATCTGCCGTTTTGTTTCCCAGTCGCCCAGGTTTTTATAGAATGTATTCTGAAGCATATAAGGGTTTATGGGGCCCAGCATGTCACTCCCCCATCCCAGTCACGAGGGGCCGGCCTCGGGATCGCTGCTGTCTGTGGCACTAGATTTGCCACTAGAGCTGAGTAAAGTTTAACCATTTCAAGCGGAACACACTCCGGAACTTGTCTCCCATGAGAGCCCAGTGCCTGGACTGTCAGTGTCACAAACCAGCTGGGACATCCCCTCTTGACCGCAACGGGAGGTTTTAGTCTGAGCTCAGACTGGCTTCCCCACACTGTGTGTTTCTCTGAAACAGTGATACCGGCCGGTGTCCTCGGGCTTCAGGCTGCTCATCTGCAGGTAAATCAGCTTCTTGGAGCTGTTTGTGGAGGTGGTGAATTGCCCTTTCACGGAATCTCCGTACTGCGCATCTGCTCCCTTAATTGCTGATACCCACTCCAGCCTCTGCCCAGGAGACTGGCAGACCCAGCTCATCCAGGCGCTGTCTATGTTGAATCCTGAGGTGGTACAGGTCAGTCTGAGAGAATCTCCAGGCTTTTTCACATCCCCTCCAGACTCCAGCAGCTGGACCTGGGACCGGACACCTGAGAATAAAAAGGTATTAAAATCATGTCCGTGTGAATTTCCTACAGCACAACATTCCCCTGACTCGCTTATCCAGACGGGGGAGAAAATACCTTCCAAAGCTGCAGCAAAGAAAACTAAATGGAGCCAAAGACTCATTTCCCTGGTGTGGGGGGGAAAGGTCTCGGGTGGATCGGTTGGTAACTGCACAGACACGGGCCTGCGGATTCTCTCCCGAGTGCTGCCTGGGCAGAGATTTAAAGAGGAAACTCTCACTTTTATTTGCATACGCCCCTCCTTATAACAGATAAAACTCCTCCCAGTGAGTCACTGAATGATTGTCCTGCTCTGTTCATTCCCTCTGGGGCACCAGGCACTGGCCAGTGTCGGAAGACAGGATACTGGGCTAGATTGAAAATTGGTCTGACCCAGTATGGCCCTTCTTATGTTCTTATAATCTCACATCTTGGTCTGGGGAGCCCAGTGCTGGGGAATAAAAGGAGTGGAAAAGGTTTGAACTCTGCAAGGGTTTAACAGACTCTCAGCCTTTGGGGTTGCCCCAACAGCTAAGTGGTGTATGCTCTGTCTACAGGCCCAACCCTGACACCCCTAAAGCGGACATGACTCTCCTCTTCGCAGTCAGGGAAGTGACTTTAATTGCTCTCAGGGTTTGTCCGCACGGACTGGAACTTGCCCCGCTCTGCCAGGCTTTCTTAGCTCTCACCTCCCCACATTTACAGGGACAGGCAAGAACCGGTATCTGAAAGGTATTTGTTGCTGTCCGGTTCACAAAAAAACAAAAACTAACACACACAAAAATGTTGAGAAACCGTCAGTTCCCTGATTCCCCCTCACCTCAACCCGCCCCTCCCCAGACATCCCTTTCTGATTTTCTGATATTGTTTTGAAAGCACGGATTTCATAGTTTCACTGGGTGTACAGTGTTCTGTTCTTGTCATGGCTGGGGCACATCGAAAGGGGAATGAGGACTCCAGGGGAGCAGCCACCAGCCCTGGGCTCTCTCCTCCTAATTCCCTCTGACACCTCCCTTCCTGGGTGCTGCTTGTCTTGGCACGATCCCAATAAGCCCTGAACCCGTACTAGCTCACTGCCCTCAGCGCCAACACTTGATAGTTCCCTGGAATTAAGGGCTGCCGGTTGAGACCTTTATCTCCACGGTCTCTATATGAAATTGCTGGAACTATATTGCAGGCTGGATCTTTAGCTCCGCCCTCGGACAGCAGCAGAAATTCTGGACTGTGATTGTCACTTGTGAGGTGGGTTCCTTTGTCCATGAGGCCCCTTTGAAAATCCCAACACTGCCTCATATTTCCAGGAGCAGCTGAGCGGGGTTTCTTCAGGGACTGAGTGATCTCTGCACCTCAGGCCCATCGGGACTTGGCGCAGCAGTGGGTGACAGAGACCATCAGTTATAGGGTTTCAAACCGACGGCAGCTTTTATTCACCACTGGTGCTGGAGGGGAAAGTTCTCAGGGGATTGGCTGGTAAGTGCACAGACAGAGGGGGAAGCAGATTGTCTCTCCGGGTGCAGCCTGGGCAAAGAGAGACAGATTTAAACAGTGAGCTGGTGGTCCTATATGCATATCCACCATGTTATAGGAGACACAAATTCTGTTGTGATTTATTATTTCTCTTGACATTCTAGGAGAAGGGGTCAGACTGTCCCTTATTGGGGGAAGAGGGGTGCTGGGCCCTGCTCAGTGCGGTGGGATCCTGAGTGTATTTTGGATAATAATAATAATACTAATAATTAATAAAAAATAAAATAATCCCTGAAAGAGCACAATTCCAGAGACTCGACTTTAGGGCCTGTTTCTGTTCACATTACTTGGTGATGGAGGATTCTAAGATCCCGGCAGAGTTGTGCTGCATAATGGGTGAAATTATTTGTTTGCTTTCGATAAAAGAAATATATAAATATTCATAAAATAGGGTGAATCTCAGCTCCGGCCCACGAGCAGCGGGGCTGTGACTGGGGAGGGGCCGTTTCACGGGGTCCCATGGGGCTGGGACACCTGCTGGCGCTGGGAGAGAGTTGGGACTGAATCCCCTTCCCAGCAGTGACCGGCTCTACGGAACTGTGCGGTGCCCAGAGGGGAATGTTCCCTGGCAGGTTTAGCCATATGGAGAAGGGGCCAATTGCTCCTTGCTTCGCTCCCTGGAGATCCCCCGTTAACTCCAATGGGAAGAGCCATTTGCGTGAGGCGAGCAGCGCTCTGCTATGCGCTGGGGTGGGGGACGTAGGCAGGACATGAAAGAGTTAATCCGCGATGTCAGAGTTTTCAGTCCTGACGCTCCTTCCCCCTCTTGCGCCCAAGACAGGAGAGTTTTGCTTGTGTCGTTGCTGCCCCCATGTGGCAGGCGCGGGAAGTTCCGCAGCTCTGGTTTTTGTATTAGCATCGACAGTGTTAGTGTCATTGTGTGTCTCTCGCACAGTAATACCGGGCGGTGTCCTCGGGCTTCAGGCCGGTCATTTGCAGATACAGCAGGTTGTTCGGATTGTCCCTGGAGATGGTGAATCGGCCTTCAACAGCTGGGGAATACCACTGCTTGGATGCATCGGGTCTAATCCGAGCCACCCACTCCAGACCCTGGCCAGGAGCCTGTCGGACCCAGTTCATATAGTAGCTGCTGAAGGTGAAGCCGGAGGCTTTGCAGGAGAGGCGGAGAGAGTCTCCGGGCTTTTTCACATCCCCTCCGGACTCCACTAGCAGCTGGCACCGGACACCTACAAATAAAGACATGTTACAAGTATGGGTATAAAAACAACAATAATTTTATAGTCTCCTGGCTCTGCCATTTAACCAGGAGAACAAAATACCTTCCAAAGCTGCTACAGTGAAAACAATTGCGATCCAAAGTCTCATTTTCCCAGTTTTCGGAGGGGAAACTTCTCAGGGGACTGGCTGGTAACTTCTCAGACCCAGGGGGCTGCGGATTGTGTCTCCGGGTACAGCTTGGGCAGAGAGAGGCACAGATTTAAACAGGAAACTGTCACCCCTATTTGCATAGTCACCCCCCCCATTATGCATGCAAATTCCTTCCCTTAATTATGTGAAAATCTTGCTCCAGGGCTCAGAGAGGAGTCACATCCTCCCTTCCTGTGTGTCTGTGCAGCGCCCAGCCCCACGCTGGGGGGGGTGTAAAGAAGCAGCTGTTACGTGTGAGCCCAATTTCCCCGTTATGAATTTAAGGCCTGATAGGCATCAAATTATGCGGTCGTGGGGAACAGGTCTCCGGAGCCCCCGCCCATGAGAACAGCGGGTCAGTGACTGCGGGGGCGGGGTCACAGAGTTGCATTGGGCTGGGACACCTGCTGGAGAGTTAAAATTCCCTCGTGTGGCGAACTCCGAGTGTTTGGGAGTCTTTCTTCAGGTGAGGATGCAGGCAGCGCTGAAGGGAGATAATTATTAAAAATCGAGATTCATATTGGTGATTACGTTCCCATTCCTTTCCCCATTCCCGCTCATACCGCACTTCCCATTTGTACCTAGATTGTAAACTTGTTGGGGAAGAGAGAGTCCTCCTGTTCTGTCTTTGTACAGTGCCTAGCACTCTGAGGTCGTGGTCTGTGATTGGAGGCCTTAGGCGCTGGGGCCACAACCACCCACAACTCCATCACCATCACCACCACAAACAACAAACAACAACAACAACAATACATATTTCCATTGCCACCTGTATTGATATAGGTATAACACATTCACCCTCACGCTCATCTCTCCATTCCCATGTCCAGTCTGACGCATGTTCTCTTTAATATCCCCATAGTCACTTGCTTACATGCTGATGTTCCCATTAACACTCATATTCCTATTTGCATTCCCATTCCTAGTCACCCCGCGCACACCTATACCCATTTCCAATGACACTCCCATTCCTCCGCTCCTTTCTACTCACCGCCCCATTCCTGTTCACACTGAAATTCCTATTCCCATCCCTACTCAGATTCCCAGTCCCATTGCAGGGGTAGGAGCCTGGGCATTAGGCCCTGAAGCAATTCGAAGCACTAACATTATCAGGGCACTGTGCTTGAGTATGCCACAGCAGTGTTTCCAATAAGTGCAATGGTAACAGCCAGGAAGCAACATGGTCTATTAGATAGGATGCTACACTGAACCAGAACAGCACAGGGTTTTTTGGGGGGCGGGGGGGGGTGGTGTTGAGGGGGCAAAGAGTCTGTTAAGGCAGGGGAAGTGCGATGGAAGGAGACTTTATGAACGTCTTAATATATTTGATTAAATATCTATATTCTTCTATGGCCTGTGGGAAATTAATCCTGGGAAAGAAAGTGAAATGAAAACACTGGTTTGTTTCTTTACTCTCCTTTGTACCTAATGGGCTCATTGTTACTTGCAGACCTTGGGCGCCATGACTAGATATTCTCATGCAATTGCAGAGGAAGGTGTTTTGGATGAGATGAGGCTGGTTTCCTTTCCCTGTAATTCCGCACAGTAAATACAGGGCGGGATCTTCTGGGCTGAGGCTGCTCATGTCTGCATATGCCAGGTTTGTGCAGAACTGGGAATAGAGCCCAGGTGTCCCCAGGCCAGCCCAGTGAGCTAGTCACCACACTGCACTGCCTGAAAAATAAACTCTACTAATGGAGCCTCTCAGCTGGACTGTGCTGCTTCAGGCTGGCTTGTCCCTAAGGAGTGAAGGGCCTGGGACCAGCCAACTCTGATTACACAGGAGCCAATCCTGTGAGGGATCAGGTGATTGCCCTCAGAAGAGCAGCCGAGGCTGCAGTGAAGGGGGAATGCTCAGTGCTCATCCAGCAGAAAGCCCTGGGAGTTAGGACTGAGACTGCAGCCAGGTAGGGCCAGGGGGCGGGCTGCCAAATCAGGAAAGGCCCCAGGCAGAAAGGAAAGAGGAACCGTTGTTCTGTGTGGCCTTTTGGATGGACTTTGTTTTGGGATTTTGATTATTATTTGGAGTTTTTATTATAGTAATAAACCGAGTCCAAAAGGAGGGGATTTTTGACTCCAAAATCCATGGGTGAAATTGTATCTGATTAATCCAATAGGGGAAACTGAGGCAGGCTGCCTGCAGTGTGGCCCTTGGCCACTAGAGAGCTCATGCAGCAGTTGACTCTATCACACTCCAACAAAATAACACACTCTAAAACAAGGTTTCTTCCTTTCTTCACAAGGGCTGGCGTTTTTAAAGGAGCCTCAAGGATTCGGGTGACAAAATCCCATTGGAACTTCCTTTGAAAATCCCAAGCTATAGTCACCTCCTCACCTGACAATCCCAGCACTCCCTCTGCTCTTAGTGATGAATTGGCACCAGGGACAACTGTAGAATTTGGCCCAAACTCTCGAGTCGCGGATGAGGTGAAGTTCAGTCTCGTAGCCAGGGTGTTGTGGCATTGTTTCCGGGCAGGTTCCCCACTCTACCGCGACTGAATCACTGGCTTTAAACCCATGTGTGTCCTTTTCTTTCCACACACTTAAAAGTTTAACTTATGTTATTTGATTTAAAAAATGGAATCCAAACAGAGAAGAGAATCATATTATGAAGTGTTGTCTGGTGTTTTGAGTATTATGTGGAATTTATTTTATATTAATAAACCCAGTCCGCAAAGGAAGGGTATTTTGACTCAAAACCACCCCTGTCCTTGGCGCCCATAGAGCTTGAGAGAGTTCTGGGGCCCTAGACACGAACTGTTCTCTAGTTTATTGACACATGAAATGTTTCCTTTTCATGTCACTCAAGGGGAAAAAACATCCGCTGCCTAGTTGAGTTCTGTTCCCAGATTTGAACATTTTATTGCCTTGCAAACCTTGAGTGGCCCAGACCAGCGAACTCCAATGTCAAGTCATTACAGTGCTGGGTATTCGTCCTAGTTCCATCACGGTGTGTCTCTGACACAGTAATACAGGGTGGTGTTCTCCATTCGGAGACTGCACATTTCCAAAAGCACCAGGCTGTTGGCGTTGTCTCTGGAGACAGTGAATCGCCCTTTCACGGAATCAGAGTAGTAGGTGCTACCCTGGGCAGCAGCTCTGGCCAGCCACTCCAGTCCCTTCCTGCAGCCTGGTGGATCCAATCCATATGACAACTGCTCGAGGTGAATCCAAAGGCTTTGCAGGAGAGGCGGAGAGAGTCTCTGGGCTTTTTCACATCCCCTCCGGACTCCACCAGCTGGACCTGCGACCGGGCACCTGCAAATAAAGACAGGTTACAAATTATTCCAATTTGAATTGCAACAGTGTAATGTCTCCTTGTTTTACCAGTACAACGGGGATAAAATACCTTCTAAAGCCGCTACAGTGAGAAACAAATAGAGCTAAAGTTTTATTTTCTCTGCGGTTGGAGGGGAAAGTTATCAGGGGAATTGGCTGGTAACTGCACAGACACAGAGGGCTGCGGATTGTCCCTCTGGGTGCAGACTGGGCAGTGAAAGAGATATTTAAACAGGAAACGCTCACCCCTATTAGCATATCCCTCTCCTTTTAAGAGAAACAAAATCTGATGTAATGTATTACGTGCAGTAGGACTAAGGGAGGGAGTCGGATTATTCCAGACTGTGTGTTTGTGCAGCGCCAGGCACACTGCAATGGGACCCTGAGTACACTTTTGACAAGGAAAAAAAATAAAAAGATGCCTTAAGAACATAAGAGCATAAGAACGGCCAGACTGGGTCAGACCAACGGGCCATCTAGCCCAGTGTCCTGTCCTCCGACAGTGGCCAATGCCAGCTGCCCCAAAGGGAATGAACAGGTAGAGCCTTGAAGATGCTCGATTCCCCAGAAGGAGATTTGGGGGCAGGATTACAGTCTCGTTATCTGGCTGTGGGAGACTCAGAGATACCTGCGGAGATTTGCCACATAATGTGGGAAATTATGTTTTAAATCTGTTAGAAAAGAAACAAATAAATGAGGTTGATTCATAAGAGAGTAAAATATTAATAAGGTGTGGGGGGTGAATCTTAGCTGTGGAGCCCCCGGCCAACATGCGCAGTAGGGCTGTGGACGGCCAGTCACAGGAGTTAGTGACTGGGGAGGGGTCGGGTCACCCACCCGCTGGAGAGCGAAGATAACTTTGGGCTCGGGGAGAGAGCTGGGATCGAACCCCTGTTCATACCCCTTCCCAGCCGGGACCGGCTCCACTGACACGTATCAGAGGGAACTGTTTCCTGGAGGATCGAACACATGGCTCAGGGCCACACACCAATGTTCTCACTCCTGGGAGTCCCCCCACTCATTTCAGAGAGACCAGTGGTGTGTGAGAAAAGCGGGGTTGTGCTCGACATTGGTGCTCTGTGAGAGATTCCCATGGACCCATGGAGTTCAAAGCTGGTGTCATATGTGGGTCCACCCTGATGCCCCTTGTCATGCCCATCCCACAGCTGTGCTCTGGGTGAGTCACTCCTGCCCCCCGCTGCCATGTGAACAGGTATGATACAGTCATGCGGTGAGCACGGGGCAGGGCACCCCCGACTCACTGGGGGGGGGGGGTTGTGCTAAAGGAAAAGATAACTTGGGTTATTGGGGTTAAAGGGACATTTATTATCCACCTCTCTGCACCTCAAACCACTGACATTGTTCTAAAAACTGGGACAGGGACAATGAGGCAGAATCAGACATGGGGGAAGAAAGTGAATTGTGATATTAGACTGGTGAGCCCCGGGTGGGAGGGAGAGGAAATGAGAGGGGATTTGGGGAGGGGACAATTTACTCTCATTTTGGGCCATGGTGTTGTCCCATTCACGTGGCTGATTCCCAGAAACAAACCGGGGAGGTCTCAGCTCCCCTCCCGCAGCCAGAAGTGCCCCTCTACGTTCCCTTTGATGTTTTTGAAAGCCTGGGTGTCACCGTTTTACTCTGCAAAATATTCCCGATTGCATGTCCGGGCGATGGTGAACCACCCCAGGGCAGATGAACTCACAAGGAAAATGAGAAGCCTGGAGCAGCAGACACTGGGAAATACCTCAAGCCTTGCGCTCTCTGACCCTGGTGCCCCCACATCTCTAACCTATGGGGCTCTGCTTCTCCCTGCGTCACTGCCTCTCCCTGAGCGATTCCAGTCAACCTCGCGGGAATCCATCCCAGCTGGGCCTCAGCACAATCACTGGTTTATTGGTGCAGATAAGGTCTGAGGGTTGGGGACTGTTATCTCCCTGGTCGCTATATTAAATTTGGGAAATCCATTGTTGGTTGGCTCCTTAGCTCCGCCTACTGACGTCAGCTGACGTCAGGAATTCTGGAATGCCATCTTCAGAACCCCAGGCCTGCCCCGTTCCAGGGGGAGCTGATCAGTCTGTGCTCAGGAACTGAGTGATCCCTGCACCACAGGCTGAGCTGGGCCTGGTGCCGCCATGGGTGACACTGAAAGGGAATGAAAGGGTTAACACCTGCTACCGTGTTTCCCCGAAAATAAGACAGTGTCTTATATTAATTTTTGCTCCCAAAGACGCGCTAGGTCTTATTTTCAGGGGAGGTCTTATTTTTCTTGTCCTGCGGCCAATCAGTAAGCCGCACGGCGGCGCCCGCCGCTAGGTCTTATTTTCGGGGGATGCATTATATTAGAGCGAGAGGCAAAACTGGAAGTAGGTCTTATTTTCGGGGGATGTCTTACTTTCGGGGAAACACGGTAGCAGGTTCTCATTACCCCTATGCCCGGCCTCACTGCTGTGCCTCGCGCGGAGCTATTTGTGGATCTGCTGGCTCGTGTGGCGAATGGGGGAAAGGGGGATTCTGCAGCCTGGGTTTTTGCATTACCACAAGTAGGTTTCGTGTCATTGTGTCTATCACACAGTAATACCGGGCGGTGTCCTCGGCTCTCAGGATGGTCATTTGCAGGTACACCAGGCTGTTGGAATTGTCCCTGGAGATGGTGAATTGCCCTTTAACAGAGTCTGCATAGTTTGTGCTGCTACCACCTGTCATAACTATAAAGGGAAGGGTGGCAGCTCTCCTGTGTACAGTGCTATGGAATCCCTCCTGGCCAGAGACTCCAAATCCTTTTACCTGTAAAGGGTTAAGAAGCTCGGGTAACCTGGCTGACACCTGACCCGAAGGACCAATAAGGGGACAAGATACTTTCAAATCTTGTGGGGGGGGGAAAGGCTTTTGTGTGTGCTCTTTGTTTTTGGGGGTTGTTCGCTCTTGGGACTGAGAGGGACCAGACATCAATCCAGGTTCTCCCCATCTTTCTAAACAAGTCTCTCCTATTTCAAACTTGTAAGTAAAAAGCCAGGCAAGGCGTCTTAGATTTACTTTGTTTTCTCAACTTGTAGATGTACCTTTACCAGAGTGTTTATCTTTGTTTGCTGTACTTTGAACCTAAGACAGAGGGGGGTCCTCT
>NW_020691965.1:0-3928 GCF_002925995.2 Terrapene triunguis
AGCCCTATAGTTCTGGGCCCTCTCCTGCATCGGCTACTGAATGAGCAGGAGTTCAGGCCAGCACTTTGTAAGTCTGTCAGTGGGAGTCCAGGTGAAACAAGGAGTGGGGTAATTTTGGGTTTTGCCCTATTTAGGTTGCACAACACCAGCCGGCAGTAACAGTTGTTATATCAGAGGGCAATAACCCCAGGATGACACACGCTTTCGGCAGTTGTTTGCAATCACATGCAGAGCTGCTGCACAGCTGACAGTCTCCAGCCGCCACCCTCAGTGCTTAGCTCTGGAGAAGGCGTCCATGAGCTACGGCTCAGCACTAAGAAGCGGGCAGCGGTAGTGTAGCCTTAACCCTGGTGACGTGTCTTTCGTGTTGCCAACCCTCCCAGATTGTCTGGTGTCTCCCGGAATCGGGCTCGATCTCCCAGAGGCTTCTGAAGCCAATCCGGGAGACTTTGGGCCACTAAAAGTCCGGCAGTACAGTGGGGCTAAGGCAGGCTCCCTGCCTGCCCTGGCTCCGCACGGCTCCTGGAAGTGACCGGCACGTCCCTGCGACCTCTAGGCACAGAGCGATCATGTGGCTCTGTGCGCTGCCCTCGCCCTGAGCGCCAACTAGGCAGCTCCCATTGGCTGGGAACTGCAGCCAATAGGAGCTGTAGGGGCGGTGCCTGCAGGCAGGGTCAGCATGTGGAGCCACCTGGACCTGCCCTACGGGCCACAGGGATGTGCCAGTCGCTTCCATGAGCAGCACAGAGCCAGGGCAGGCAGGGAGCCTGCCTTAGCCCCGCTGCACCACCAATGAGGAGCCGCCCGAGGTAAGCACCGCCCGAGCCCTCACCCCGAACCCCCTCCTGCACCCCAAACCCCTGCTCCAGGCTCAGCCTAGTGTCCTCTTCCATGCTCCAGTCCAGAGCCTGCCCTCTCTCCTGCACCCCAACCCCCTGCCCCAGCCCGGTGAAAGTGAGTGAGGGTGGGGGACAGCGGGCGACGGAGGGAGGGGGGATGTAGTGAGCGGGGCAGGGCCTTGGAGAAGGAGTGGGGCAGGGCTGCAGCCTCGGTGAAGGGGTGGGATGGAGTGGGGCAAGGGTGTTTGAGTTTGTGTGATTAGACAGTTAGCAACCCTCTGTGTCTTTAACCCCAGCAACTCACCAGCAGGGCTCCATCATATCTTCTCCTCAGCCCAGACCCAAGGGGAGCAGCAGCTCTCTCTTCCAGCTCCCTGCCCCCATGCAACCCACTGACCCCCAGGAAGCTCAGTCCAGTCCCAGAGGGTGCCCATCACTGCCTCATGAGCCCTGCAGTCCTTCACAGCCAGGATTCAGTACCTAGAGGTCTCTCTAATCAGAATACCACTGAAAGGATTCAGAGGCTCCCCAAGTAGGTGTGCACATACGTACTCAACACCAGTGTGAATGTGCCCAAGGGCAAGCCTGCTATGCTGCAGTGCAGATAGTGCCCTGCCTGGGAAAGTGTCTGACACTTCACTGAGGGACCATCGCTGAGAGCAGTCTGAGGCCATGGACTGTATCTCAGCTACTGCCCTCCTCCATGGAACTCCAGGGTCTCTCTACACTGGGTCTTACAAGGGGGATGAGCATATATGGCGGGTCTGGAGCTTCAATCTGAGCCCAGAGACAGGCCCTATATACGAGCGGAGTTCTGCTTTGAGCAGAGGCCATTGCCACACTTGCTTCTCTGGACTTCTGCTACTTTCCAAGATCTGACATCTCAGGTGCTTTAACAGGAAAGGGTCTATGGACAAGACGTTCCTTTTTGCTAAGCCCGTGTTCCTTGCTGTGGTATTGCTTGTTTTCCACCAATGCAATACCACTTTATAGGGGAGTGCCATGCACTACACAATACACAGGAGCATAAGAGGGATTATTTTGGACCAGAGTGAGTCAGTGATTGTGCTGGTGTGTAGGCTGTTTATACATAGCCTGCCAGTTCACCTCTGGAAAGTGGGGCAGCGTCTAAGAGAGCATGGAAATAAGGATGCCTTGTGTTCCCTCATGTTTGATCTGGAAGGAGAGGACATTGGTGATGGGTAATGATATTGTTGATGCTGTAGCATAACCATGAGATTAATCTTTTGCATTAATTTTACAAATATGAATGTGACAATTGAGGGACAATGGAGAGTCATAATGTTGTTGCTTGGTTTTGTATCTTTTTGGTAAATTTTACAACTATGACTTTTTAAAATATTATCTTTCTATATTAAGGCTGTACCTGTTATTCTTTGCAACACTGCACCAGAGGAGTGTTGTAAAAATGTATTTGTTAAAAGTCTTTCACACAGGTAGTCCAGCTGCCAAAAACTAAAGTGCAAAGGAAAGAAATCCCAACATGTGCAAATCAATACTGTAAAAACCCAAACAGTGCTAGCAATATACAACAAAACCTAACATTACATGAAGTGCAGCGTCATCTGTAATGGAATTGCACATCATCAGAGTATGGGTTCTCTTTCCTCAGTGCTGGCATGGGGTAGAGTACATTGGGTACTGCTGATTCTGCAATTCCTTGATTCATGGATTTGTTCATCCCCCCACCCTGAGTTCTCTATGGGCTGCAGAACATAGACTCAGACTTTAAGGTCAAAAGGGACCATAATGATAGTCTGACCTCCTGCACATTGCAGGCTGCAGAACCTCATCCACCTGCTCCTGTAATAGGCCTATAAATTCTGGCAAGCAGAGAGTTCTATGTTCTTTACAGAATAAAGCCTGTTCCTGGCAGTTTGCATGAGTGGGTCTGGTCTGAGGTGAACACACACCGACACACAACACAGAGCACACAAAGGGCCTCAGGTCCAGGCTCCCAAAGTTGTGTGTGTAAAAAGTCACAAGGCCGACTTACTCTATCTTGAACAATCTCATACTGGGCCAGTGACCGGGGGGAGGAAGGGACAACACATATATCACTACAGAACTAACAGTTGACTCTCTGATACCAGACTGATTAGTCATTGATCTGCAACAATCTGGTGTAGCACCCACTTGTAGCTGGTGTTGCTTCTCTCATCCTTTTGTCCTGGTGCTCAAGGGCTGGAACAAGCTCCTCTCACAGCTCCAGGATTCTCATATAAGTCCCGAGCCCATCGCTGGTCAGCGCATGTTTGCATGACAGGGTAGTCCCACCACTCAGTGCTTGTGGGTCGGGTCCAGAACTGCTGCTCAGCACAGGCGGATTCATCTGTCATTAGAAACTGCACCCACTACCTACACTCCTCCAGCTAGCATGTCCCCCTTAAGGCAGCACGACACCACTTTCTCCCGGCACTCAGCCACTGCTGCCATGTGCACCACTGCCTCTTGTGCCCCACTTCATCGTTCTCTTCTCAGAATGACAGTTGCACTATAGTGCCCACGGATAGTGCAGGTTCTCAATCTAAGCAAATCCAGGCCTTGACCCCTGCTAGGATACAGGCCACAGGCAGAAACAAGGAATGTGTCTGTGACGCTGGCAGGACAGATGCCAGCTCTTGCCCAGGCTCAGGCATTAGCTAAGAACTGACAAACTCATAGCTGGGGACCAGACCAGGTCACCTGTATATTAGACTCTAAACTGAAGCCAGAGATCCCCAGGGGCACTTCCTGGGTCTGCCCTGAAAGACACTTTGAGCAGACAGATCACTACAACTTTGTTGTATCAACCAGGCAAGGTATTAACAAACTTCAACAGAACTTTATTTACAGTGGAAATCTCTTTACCAAGCTGTAGCTGCACCCTCTGTAACTCTCCCAGCCTCCTCAACTCCTCCCCCCTCCTTCCTGTTTCCTGTCCTTTCAGACTCCCAACAGCCAGTTCTAATAATCACATGCAGCATCTAAACACCACATTCCCTCCTCTCTTAAGAAACTTTCCAAATTAAAATAAACATTGTTGTTCTAACCACAGGAACAAATATGAAACAAGACACTATACTGTT
>NW_020691966.1:0-4797 GCF_002925995.2 Terrapene triunguis
TAAATAGCACATTTTATCTCTGAAGCAGACGACTTCTCAAAAATTGTAGACCAGTGTTACATTAGCTTTTTCCACATCCTCTGTTACTAGGTTGCCTCCCACATTCAATAAGGGGCCCACATTTTCCTTGACCTTCTTCTTGTTGCTAACGTACCTGAAGAAACCCTTCTTGTTACCCTTAACATCCCTTGCTAGCTGCAACTCCAAGTGTGATTTGGCCTTCCTGATTTCACTCCTGCATGCCTGAGCAATATTTTTATACTCCTCCCTGGTCATTTGTCCAATCTTCCACTTCTTGTAAGCTTCTTTTTTGTGTTTAAGATCAACAAGGATTTCACTGGTAATCCAAGCTGGTCGCCTGCCATATTTACTATTCTTTCTACACATCGGGATGGTTTGTTCCTGCAACCTCAGTAAGGATTCTTTAAAATACAGCCAGCTGTCCTGGACCCCTTTGCCCTTCATGTTATTCTCCCAGGGGATCCTGCCCATCTGTTCCCTGAGGGAGTCAAAGTCTGCTTTTCTGAAATCCAGGGTCCGTATTCTGCTGCTCTCCTTTCTTCCTTGTGTCAGGATCCTGAACTTGACCATCTCATGGTTACTGCCTCCCAGGTTCCCATCCACTTTTGCTTCCCCTACTAATTCTTCCCTGTTTGTGAGCAGCAGATCAAGAAAAGCTCTGTCCCTAGTTGGTTCCTCCAGCACTTGCACCAGGAAATTGTCCCCTACGTTTTCCAAAAACTTCCTGGACTGTCTGTGCACCGCTGTATTGCTCTCCCAGCAGATATAGGGGTGATTGAGGTCCCCCATGAGAACCAGGGCCTGTGATCTAGTAACTTCTGTTAGTTGCCTGAAGAAAGCCTCATCCACCTCATCCCCCTAGTCTGATGGTCTATAGCAGACTCCCACCATGACATTGCCCTTGTTGCTCACACTGCTAAACTTAATCCAGAGACACTCAGGTTTTTCTGCAGTTTTATACTGGAGCTCTGAGCAGTCATACTGCTCTCTTACATACAATGCAACTCCCACACCTTTTCTGCCCTGCCTGTCCTTCCTAAACAGTTTATATCCATCCATGACAGTACTCCTGTCATGTGAGTTATCCCAAAAGTCTCTGTTATTCCAATCACATCATTATTCCTTGACTGTGCCAGGACTTCCAGTTCTCCCTGCTTGTTTCTCAGGCTTCTTGCATTTGTGTATAGGCAGTTAAGATAACTCGCTGATTGTCTTGCTTATTCAGTATGAGGCAGGAGTCCTCCCCTCTTGCGCTTTCCTGCTTGTGCTTCCTCTTGGTATCCCACTTCCCCACTTACCTCAGGGCTTTGGTCTCCTTCCCCCGATGAACCTAGTTTAAAGCCCTCCTCACTAGGTTAGCCAGCCTGCTTGTGAAGATGCTCTTCCCTCTCTTCATTAGGTGGAGCCAGTCTCTTCCTAGCAATCCTTCTTCTTGGAACACCATCCCATGGTCAAGGAATCCAAAGCCTTCTGTCCGACACCATGCGTAGCCATTCGTTGACTTCCACAATTCGACGGTCTCTACCTGGGCCTTTTCCTTCCACAGGGAGGATGGACGAGAACACCACTTGCGCCTCAAAATCCTTTATTCTTCTTCCCAGAGCCATGTAGTTTGCAGTGATCTGCTCAAGGTCATTCTTGGCAGTAACATTGGTGCCCACGTGGAGAAGCAGGAAGGGGTAGTGATCTGAGGGCTTGATGAGTCTCGGCAGTCTCTCCGTCACATTGTGAATCCTAGCACTTGCCAAGCAGCACACTTCTCGGTTTTCCCGGTTGGGGTGGCAGATAGATGACTCAGTCCTCCTTAGGAGGGAGTTCCCAACCACCACCACCTACCTCCTTCTCTTGGGAGTGGCGGTCATGGAACCCCCATCACTAGGACAGTGCATCTCATGCCTTCCAATCAGTGGAGTCTCCTTCTGCTCCCTTCTCTCAGATGTATCATCTAGTCCACTCTCCGCATTAGTACCTGTGGAGAGAACATGAAAATCTGACAGAGCCGGTGAGTATAGACTGTGGCAGTGTTTAATTTGTGCCAGGGGTTCCCAGCACCTCTGGGCTTGGCAGTTCAGAGCCCCGGCACCTCTGGGCTTGGCAGTTCAGAGCCCCAGCACCTCTGGGCTTGCCACATCAGTTATGAAAGTAAAAAAATTGCTTGAGCCTTGGCATCTCTTCTGCCGAGCCTGCATTACCCAGTACAGTGAGTGAAGGGAGCCTGAATCGGGCACCAAGTTCCCCTGTTCCCAGTGCTGAGCACCCTTCCAGAAAGGGACCTTCAGGCCCAACAGGCAGCTGGCCAATATTGTAGAGAGCATCAAACAACTGATGTTACAGCCTGGGAAAGTGCAAAAGGTACAGAGAAGCCATCTCTGTGGTTTGCAGGAAGTCCCAGGCTCACCAAGCTCATGCTGTGGTCCCCATAGAGGCTGCCCATGGTTACAAGATGGGAATTACTGCTGCTCTTGGTGAAAGAAGCTTGTAAAACCCCGTTGTGTTTCTCCCCAGAGCTAGCTGCTGGGTGCTAAGTGGGAACTCATACAGCTTAAGGAAGGTGGATCCAGGGATCCAGGCACTGCCAGGATGGGCAGTGAAGGGTCCAGCTGGCTCCCCGGCCCCCTGCAAGCCAGGCAGTGAAGAGTAGAGCCAGCTGCCTCTGCCTCTCTGCCAGGCAGGGCATCCAGTGCGAGGTGACCATAGCCACCTTAGGGAACGGGAGGCAGGGGAGGGGGAGAATAGGGCTTGTGCCCTTCAGTGTGTGGGTGAGGCTCAGACAGTGGGTGGTGGCTTGTTTTCCCTTTTGCAGTATCAGGAAGGTGGCACCTTGGATTCTCCATTTTGTGGTTGCCTAGGCACATCCCAGTGCAGCTTTATCTGGCGTGTGTGTTTTGGGGTCTTTGAGGGACGGTTGTTTGAGGAGGGGCCCAAAGGAGGGGAGGCGGAGACAGCGGGAGCAAGTGGGGGAGGAGGATCCAGTGTGGAACATGGGGAGCTGCCCTGAGATGAGTGACATCCCCCAAACAAGAGACACCTGAAAGATGAGGCAGTGGGGAAAGAGGCATAGGGAAGGTGCCAGATCCTGGGCTCCAGGGTGGCTGCTTTGTGCTGCTCCTCAAACACAGATCTGCCCCCATCCTGATGCCTCCCCTGTCCTGGTGAGCACTAGGGGCTGCAGGACCATGGCAAGGCTGAGTGTCCTGAAACTTCAGCGAAACTCCTGTGTTCCTGAGACAGCTCTGAGCATGGCTGCCGAGTGGGGAAGAGTCTCCCCTGGGATCAGCGTCCCAGCCAGACGATGCCCCAGGCCCTGCAGCGCTGACCCTGCTGCCTCTGCCCAGGGCATTCTCCAGCTTTGTTATTACTATGTGCATTTCACACAGGGCTGGACTGAGGCAACCCAGGGCCCAGGCTCCACACCCTGCCATGGGGTCCGGCTGTGACCCTGCCCCAGTGACTGTGGAAGGGGCCACCCACACAAGGGCTGTCTGAGGCGGGTCAGGACCTGCAAACCTCTCTGGAGTGACAGAGAGAGCAGCTGGGGGCTCCCTCCCCTTAGGAATTCTGCGGTAGTGGCGGGTGTGATGAGCCCCCTCCCACAGGGTGCAACGTGGAACTGGAGTACCACTGAGCCTTCTGTCTCACCAGCCTGGGCTCCCTCTCCCACTGTGATGCTGTGACAAGCTGCAAACTGCTCCGGGTCCTACACTCGCACAGCCTTACACAAGTAGGGATACACCCAGCTGTAGTTACAGGAATGCTTCTCCTCAGTCATTCATGAACTAACAATAGAGAAGCTCCAGCCAAAATCTCCTCAGCTCCCCAGCCTTTCTCCCCAGAGCTGAACTGTCCTGCTCTGGTCAAAAGTCTGACCAGTATAAAGTTAATACCCTGTCCGTTCCTCCCGCAGTGTGGAGAGGACAATGCACCAGCCTCTGTTCCTGAGCAGATTTCCCTTCTGCACTTCAAACAACACACAGTTTTAGATAAAAATATAAAACAGATTTATTAACTACAGAAAGATAGATTGTAAGTGATTATAAGTAATAGTATACGGATGAAAGAAGATTACCTAAGAAATCAACAAAATTGCTTTCTAAGGGTATGTCTACATTACGAGAGTAGTTCGATTTTAGTTAAATCGAATATGTGCAATCGATATTAGAAAGTCGAACGTGTGTGTCTACACTAAGGACAGTAATTCGACTTTGTCAGTCCACACTACCAGGGAAAGCGTCGACATTGGAAGCAGTGCACTGTGGGCAGGTATCCCACAGTTCCCGCAGTCCCCGCTGCCCATTGGAATTCTGGGTCGAGCCCCCAATGCCTTCTGGGTAAAAAAATGTGGCGAGGGTGCTTTTGGGTAACTGTCGTCATCCGTCAGTCACTACCGCCCTGCCTCCCTCCCTGAAAGCGCCGGCGGGAAATCAGTTCGCGCACTTTTTGATCAGTGACAGCGCGGACGCCACAGCACTGCGATCATGGATCCCGCTGCGACCATCGCTGCAGTTGTGGCCGTTCTCAACGCCTCGCACCTTATCATACACCTTTCCCACAGGCAGATGCAGAGAAATCAGGCGAGGAGGCTACGGCACCGCCGTGAGGGCCTGAAGTCGGAGAGTAGCACAGAGCTGTCAGAAACCACGAGCCCCAGCGCCCAGGACATCACGGTGGCAATGGGGCATGTGGATTTTGTTGAACGGCGATTCTGGGCCCGGGAAACAAGCACGGACTGGTGGGACCGCATAGTGCTTCAGGTCTGGGATGAATCCCAGTGGCTGC
>NW_020691966.1:4807-7735 GCF_002925995.2 Terrapene triunguis
TGAAAGTTTTAACGGCCCTTGCCGCCCCTCCTTCTTTGGACTTTGGGTGAGGGTGGTGTGGGACTTGGTGGCGGGTGAGGGCGGTTACAGATAGACTGCAGCGGGGCTCTGTCCTCCTGCCTCCGGTCTTGCAGAACATCCACAAGGCGCCGGAGCGTGTCCGTTTGCTCCCTCATTAGTCCAAGCAGCTTTTCAGTAGCCTGTTGGTCCTCCTGACGCCACCTCTCCTCCCGTTCCATGACTGCTCGGTGCATTTGTGACAAGTTCTCCCTCCACTGTGTCTGCTGGGCTGCCTGGGCTCGGGAGCAGCCCATTAGTTCTGTGAACATGTCTTCACGCGTCTTCTTCTTCCTCCGCCTAATCTGCGCTAGCCTCTGGGAGTGTGCTGACAGGCTGGGTTGGGAGACAGTCGCAGATGTGTCTGTGTGAATTTTAAAAAGGGAGTGAATTCCTGAGACAGATAAATGAAATTGTATACAAAGAACCTAGTCTTTCTCTGTGAACAAGACCATGCACTGAACCTCTCACATGCGCACTCAGGACAAGGTCGAATTTTCGGCCGTCGCCTTCAGTGCCTGTGGACTTGCGGAGGTCTTGGAGTGTTCAGAGAACTGTGGCTGGAGACCTGAACTTCTGGAGCGGGCAATAATGGTAAGCCGCAGACTTGTGGCTGCTTAAAACTCCAGCAGTAGCACTGGCCTCCTTTCACATTGAAAGCAATGCCAGTCTCTGCTGCCAGCAATCAGGACAGCATCAACTCTGCCCCTGTCCCACCCCCTCGCGGCTGTCCCAGGGAAAGATCCCTGTATGCTGCCCCTCTCCCTCCACCGCGTGGCTGTAAAGCAGTCCCAATACTAACAGTCCCCTCCCTAATTCAAAGCAGGGCGTCATGAGCGACATCACCCTCCTGAGGATCCCGGACACCCAGAGAGAACGCATGCTGCGGGAAAGCATGCAGAAACCGGGGCCGTATGCCGCCATGCTATGTCGGGCCATGATCCCCGAGTACCTGATTGTGGCATGGAGGGGACATGTCTGCTACCACGGAGGGCCCACTAAGATCGCCCTACCCCGGAACCTGATCAACAGGCTTGAGCTCTACCTCCACGAGACCTACGAGGAGTTCTCCTACGAGGATTTCTCGTCGATCCCCGGCCACATTGACCGGATTTTCGCGTAGGTGCACTGGGACTTTGGAGTGGAGCGTCTTGGGCCTGGGAATCATGTAGTAACGGACATTGTGAAATTTTTTTAAAATACTTGGGACTAAATTGAGAAGAGCCTAAGACAGAGAAATCATGCAAAACCCATTTGTTACCTTTGTAAATATTCCTGTTTTGTACCTGATTATTTTTTTACTAGTTTACAGCACTTTTATAAATATACATTGTTAATAGTATAAATATTACCGTTCTGTTTTAAATAAATGTTTACATGTTTACAGCACTTACTGCTTGATCCGTCCCCTGATTCTGTGTCCGGGGTAAGGGATGGGGACGGTTGGTACGGGATCTCGGTAAGGGTGATGAAGAGCTCCTGGCTGTCGGGGAAATCAGCGGTGCCAGCGCTGTGGACTGCCTCGTCCTCCTCATCTCCTTCCTCCTCTTCCCCGTCCGCTGTCATGTCCGACATGATCCCATCCTCGGAGTCCACGGTCAGGGGTGGGGTAGTGGTGGCGGCCGCTCCCAGGATGGAATGCAGTGCCTCGTAGAAACGGGATGTGTGGGGCTGGGATCCGGAGCGTCCGTTAGCCTCTTTGGTTTTTTGGTAGCCTTGTCTCAGCTCCTTGATTTTCACGCGGCACTGCGTTGCATCCCGGCTGTAGCCTCTCTCTGCCATGGCTTTGGAGATCTTCTCGTAGATCTTAGCATTCCTTCTTTTGGAGCGCAGCTCTGAAAGCACGGACTCATCGCCCCACACTGCGATGAGATCCAAGACTTCCCGATCAGTCCATGCTGGGGCCCTCTTTCTATTGGATTGCACGGCCATCTCTGCTGGAGAGCTCTGCATAGTTGCCACTGCTACTGAGCTCCCCTCGATGTCCAAAGAGGAACTGAGATTCAAACTGCCCAGACAGGAAAATGAAAATGAATTCAAATTTTCCCGGGGGTGTGGCTGGTCAGAGCATCCGAGCTCGGACTGCTGTCCAGAGCGTCAACAGAGTGGTGCACTGTGGGATAGCTCCCGGAGCTATTAACGTCGATTTCCATCCACACCTAGCCTAATTCGATATGGCCATGTCGAATTTAGCGCTACTCCTCTCGTTGGGGAGGATTACAGAAATCGATTTAAAGAGAGCTTTATGTCGAACTAAATGGCTTCCTGGTGTGGACGGGTGCAGGGTTAATTCGATATAACGGCGCTAAAGTCGACATAAAAGCCTAGTGTAGACCAGGCCTTAGTTACCACTTGGGCAAGGCGGCGTGCTATGTAATACTTGCAAGATTTCACTGTAATGTTTTACAATATATAACAGCGCAATGCTGATTCCATTGATATTGTTGAGCAATTCATGCTGATTTTATTTCAGCCCACATCTTAATAGTTTTGAATACTATAGATCACAATTTTCAGCTCAGTTGGTCTGAACATGCAGAGCTTTAAAACTGCTATGCTCTAAACTGATATTAACTACAATTTTATAAACCTGCATGTCAGAGAACTGTGTGCCACTACTACTAGACAGTGGCACAAGGCAATTCAGTGTGAATCACAGAAATGTAGGACTGGAAGGGACATCAACAGGTCATCTAGTCAAACCCCTGCACTGAGGCAGGACTCAGTAATAACAACATTAGACGATCCTTGACAGGTGTTTGTCTAACCTCTTAAAAAACTCCAATGACTGCTATTCCATAACCTCTCTAGGTAACACTGGTCCACAATTTTTGAGAAGTCGTCTGCTTCAGAGATAAAATGTGCTATTTA
>NW_020691967.1:0-8492 GCF_002925995.2 Terrapene triunguis
GATTCCCATGGGACCTTACCTATCAGCTCTCTGAGCTTACCAAAATCTGCCTTCCTGAAATCCATTGTCTCTATTTTGCTGTTCTCCCTTCTACACTTCCTTAGAATTGCAAACTCTATGATTTCATGATCACTTTCAACCAAGCTGCCTTCTACTTTCAAATTCTCAACGAGTTCCTCCCTATTTGTTAAAATCAAGTCTAGAACAGCTTCCCCCTAGTAGCTTTTTCAACCTTCTGAAATAAAAAGTTGTCTGCAATGCAGTCCAAGAATTTGTTGGATAGTCTGTGCCCCGCTGTGTTATTTTCCCAACATATATCTGGATAGTTGAAGTCCCCCATCACCACCAAATCTTGGGCTTTGGATGATTTTGTTAGTTGTTTAAAAAAAAGCCTCATCCACCTCTTCCACCTGGTTAGGTGGCCTGTAGTAGACTCCTAGCATGACATCACCCTTGTTTTTTACCCCTTTTAGCCTAACCCAGAGACTCTCAAAACTTCCATCTCCTATGTCCATCTCTACCTCAGTCCAAGTGTGTACATTTTTAATATATAAGGCAACACCTCCTCCCTTTTCCCCCTGTCTATCCTTCCTGAGCAAGCTGTATCCATCCACACCAACATTCCAATCGTGTGTATTATCCCACCAAGTTTCAGTGATGCCAACAGTGTCATAGTTGTATTTATTTATTAGCACTTCCAGTTCTTCCTGCTTATTACCCATACTTCTCACATTTGTATATAGGCATCTAAGATACTAGTTTGATCTTTCCTCCCAGTTTTGTCCTGACCCTCCTTTCTCTCTGCCAATATAGCCCACACTCCCTCTCGTTTCCGAGCCATCTCCCTGGTCTCCATGTTCCCCACTTACCTGCGGGCTTTGCTCACCTGTCCCCGTCGAACCTAGTTTAAAGCCCTCCTCACTAGGTTAGCCAGTCTGTGTCCAAATAGGGTCTTTCCCCTCCTCGAAAGGTGAACGCCATCTCTGCCTAGCAGTCCTTCCTCAAATAGCATCCCGTGGTCTAGGAAGCCAAAGCCCTCCTGGCAACACCATCTTCGCAGCCAGGCATTCACCTCCATGATGCATCTGTCTCTGCCTGGGCCCCTACCTTTGACAGGAAGAATCGAAGAGAATACCACCTGCGCTCCAAACTCCTTCACCCGTATGAAGGAGGACTCAGTGCATGCTGGGGGCCAGGACTCCTGGGTTCTGTTTGCTTTGCAGCCATAGGGGCTGGGCAGGTGTTGGTGAACAGTAGGAGCTGTGGGGTTATCACTGGGCTCCTGCCCCCTTCATAGCAGATCTTCCACGCCCCCGCCACATGTGTTGGCAGCCAAGCACCACCAGAGCTTGGTATCGGCTGAGCTGGGGTAGCCTTGCGCTGGGAACAAACAGCCCAGCCAGCGGGGAACAGGCCAAAACAACGGGGGAGGTGGCAGTAATGGAAAAGTTAGCACGCCGATGCTGCCATATCCAGCAAAATCGACAGAGACCTGACAGTTTCATGCGTACTTGGTTACCATGTATTCAATAGCCAAAGTACATTCACCTGCCAACAAACAGCATCCTGTCCAGTGTTTGTGACTGTTAATGTGTGATAGACATGTCCATCACTAGAAACAGCTTAGGTGTTAGAATAATGCTCACTTTGTAATACCCTGTTAAATAAAAGCTCTGAGGACAATATTCCTGTTAATGTCTCTTTAAACAAAGCTCACTGTTGTAATGATTGGTTTGTGGCTGAGATTTACATGGCAAGGATTTATAGACTTATGAAAAGCCTCCTAAATAAATAGTTTTAAAAAATCCGAGTCCTTCTGAGAACAATCCTGCAACACAGGATGGGTCGTTACTGTCTAAAGGCACCACACTTCTGTCCTGCCTAGTGCTGGGATGCTGTGCAGGAGACAAAGGACTAGGGAGCCTCTCACCATATTCAAGCAACAAGCACGGGAGAATACTAGGAGGTGGGCTTGTGTGAACCTGCTGTGCCCAGGCACGTCTGGGAAAGGTGACATGTCAAACCTCCACAAGCCAGCTTTGTATGTGCCATCAGCAACATGTTCTGACAAGTCAGAATGCCTTTGCTCCTGCTCCCCACACTATGGGACCTCAGCCTGCCCTGTGGAATCCTGGCCTAGCTGGCAGGAGCCCTGCAGCAGCGGATTTCCTGGGCAACATCTCTGCTCCCATCGCTGCAACAGCCAGCCCAAAATTTGTCACTCAGCCTCCTGTCTGTGGTAACACTGGAGTATTACCACACTTATGTCATGCTGCTCACTGTAAATAACTTTCAGCTCATGTGACGGTCTGAAAGAGGAGATGTTACTTAGGCCTTGCCTATACTACTAATTTCAGAGTAGCAACCGTGTTAGTCTGTATCCGCAAAAAGAACAGGAGTACTTGTGGCACCTTAGAGACTAACTATACTACTAAGTTATGCAACTTCAGCTACGTGAATAACATAGCTGAAGTCGACGTACTTAGATCTACTTAGCGCGGGGTCCACACTACGCTTTGTCGACAGGAGATGCTCTCCCGTCGACTCCCCTTGCGCTTCTCATTCAGGTGGAGTACAGGTAGGGTGACCAGATATCCTGATTTTATGAGGACAGTCCCACTTTTTGGGTCTTTTCCTTATATAGGCTCCGATTACCCCCAACCCCCGTCCCGATTTTTCACATTTGCTGTCTGGTCACCCTAAGTACAGGAGTCGATGGGAGAGTGATCTGTGGTCGATTTAGCAGGTTTCCACTAGACCTGCTAAATCAACTGCCGATGCATCGATCGCCACACATCAGTCCCCCGATAAGTGTAGACAAGCCCTGAGAGAAAGAAAAACCCCTAATGCTCTAGAAACACATAGGAAATGTGCCATGAAATCAGTCACATTGAGAAACGAATAGCACTTGAAGCTCTTTCAGGGCAAATCCACAAAGTGTCCTGCTAGCAATGCTCAGAGAGGACAGGGCAGAACCGCAGCAGCCTGTGTAGGGGGTGCAAACACCCCATGTGCTGTGGACCACACCATGACGGAACTTCTGCACCTCCATGAGTGTGTGAAAGAACAGGTGTGACGTTATTGACATAAACTGGGACCATATAGATCATTGTTGCAACCAAGGTCCTGTAGTGGCACCCAAATCTTGTATAAAGGGGGTCAAATGGGGTGTCTAAGACAAGGTTATGGTTTACTGGTTATGATTATGCTATCTATATGTGTGTATCAGTTTTGTAGTTGAAGTTATGAATATTGGCTCTATACTGTCTGTATGGCAAACTTATGCTATGCTTCTGGGTGACATCCCAGACAAGCTGGGATTAGCTCTGCCTAGCCTGCTTGATGGCCCATTAAGGACCATCAGCTATACAATGGACCCATTGAGAGAAGGCAAATATGCCTTCAGACTCAGCAAAGTATGCAGGGACTGGCCCATGTGACTCCAGGCTCCATTTTGCTGTAATTTTCCACAGTAAGAACAAAGAGGTGTTCTTACACCTGGAAAAGACTATATAAGGCTGATGCCGCATCTCCATTTTGTCTTCAATCCTGCTTCTTACCTCTGGAGAGACTTTGCTACAAACTGAAGCTCTGAACAAAAGACTGAGGACCCATCTCAGCGGGGGATGTATTCCAGGGACTTGATTTGAACCTGCAGTTTATTCTATCGCTGCTGCAAGCCTGAACCAAGAACTTTGCCATTACTGTATGTAATTGATTCCATTTAACCGATTCTAACTCTCATCCCTATCTTTTTTCTTTTATCAATAAACCTTTAGATTTTAGATTCTAAAGGATTGGCAACAGCATGATTTGTGGGTAAGATATGATTTGTATACTGACCTGGGTCTGGGGCTTGGTCCTTTGGGATCAGGAGAACCTTTTTTCTTTTACTGGGGTATCGGTTTTCATAACCATTTGTCCCCATAATGAGTGGTACTGGTGGTGATACTAGGAAACTGGAGTGTCTAAGGAAATTGCTTGTGAGACTTGCGGTTAGCCAGTAGGGTGAGACCGAAGTCCTCTTAGTCTGGCTGGTTTGGTTTGCCTTAGAGGTGGAAAAACCCCAGCCTTGGGCTGTAACTGCCCTGTTTGAGCAATTTGTCCTGAGTTGGCACTCTCAGTTGGGTTCCGCCAGAACCGCATCGTCACAACAGGGCCAGTGGATCTCTAACAAAGGCCACTCACCAGCTATTAAGAAGGGTGAAGGTGGTGGGAGGGTGACTGCAGCCCTGAGGCAGCATTAGCAAACAACAGTGAGGCCAATGGGGATTCCCATCCCCCTTCAACCTCTTTAGGGATCGTCACAATACAGTCCAGTTACTTCATCTGTGTATGGGGAATAGGAGTTAGTTTAGTACTGATGATAAGGACATATCAACAGCTGTGGAGAATGAAGTTTCACAGCACAGGTTGCTCTCCACGCTGCCCAAGTTGTGACTGGGCAGCCCTGTCTCTGAGTTCAGTCACCACAGCATCTTCCTTAGCCTTATCATGGCTGATGCAGCCAACAAAAGGAACAACTCTGGATGAGCACAGCCATCCATTTGGAACCAAGTTCATCAACTCGTTTCTAAGACCTTGTCTACACTACAAAGTTTTGTCAGCAAAAGGCAGCTTTTGCCAACAAACCAGGGGAGGTGTACACACCAGAAAACTACTTTTGGCAGAAAAACTCTGCTGTTTTGCTGACAAAATAAAACCACCTCAACAAGAACAACAAGGAACCTGGTGGCACCTTAAAGACTAACATTTATTTGGGCATAAGCTTTCGTGGGTAAAAACCTCACTTCTTCAGATGCATAGAGTGAAAGTTACAGATGCAGGCATTATATACTGACACATGGAGAGCAGGGAGTTACTTCGCAAGTAGAGAACCAGTGTTGACAGGGCCAATTTAATCAGGGTGGATGTAGTCCACTCCCAATAATAGATGAGGAGGTGTCAATTCCAGGAGAGGAAAAGCTGCTTCTGTAATGAGCCAGCCACTCCCAGTCCCTATTCAAGCCCAGATTAATGGTGTTAAATTTGCAAATGAATTTTAGTTTTGCTGTTTCTCTTTGAAGTCCCCCAGCTAAAACCTCTCCAGCGCATTATCCACGATCTACAACCTATCCTGGGAAATGATCCCTCACTCTCACAGACCTTGGGAGGCAGGCCAGTCCTCGCTTACAGACAACCCCCCAACCTGAAGCAAATACTCACCAGCAACTACACACCACACCACAGAAACACCAACCCAGGAACCAATCCCTGTAGCAAACCTCGTTGCCTACTCTGTCCCCATATCTACTCTGGCGACACCATCAGAGGACCCAACCACATCAGCCACACCATCAAGGGCTCTGTCATAACTATAAAGGGAAGGGTAACAGCTCTCTGTGTACAGAGACTCCAAATCCTTTTACCTGTAAAGGGTTAAGAAGCTCGGGTAACCTGGCTGACACCTGACCCCAAGGACCAATAAGGGGACAAGATACTTTCAAATCTTGGGGGGGGGAAAGGCTTTTGTGTGTGTCCTTTGTTTAAGGGGTTGTTCGCTCTTGGGACTGAGAGGGACCAGACATCAATCCAGGTTCTCCCCATCTTTCTAAACAAGTCTCTCCTATTTCAAACTTGTAAGTAAAAAGACAGGCAAGGCGTCTTAGATTTACTTTGTTTTCTCAACTTGTAAATGTACCCTTTACTAGAGTGTTTATCTTTGTTTTGCTGTACTTTGAACCTAAGACAGAGGGGGGGTCCTCTGAGCTCTTTAAGTTTGATTACCCTGTAAAGTATTTTCCATACTGATTTTACAGAGATGATTTTTACCTTTTTCTTTAATTAAAAGCCTTCTTTTTTAAGAACCAGATTGATTTCTCCTTGTGTTAAGATCCAAGGGGGTTTGGATCTGTATTCACCAGGAGTTGGTGGGAGGAAGGAGGGGGGACGGTTAATTTCTCCTCGTTTTAAGATCCAAGGGGGTTTGGATCTGTGTTCACCAGGGAATTGGTGAAAGGGTTCTCAAGGCTTCCCAGGGAGGGGATTCTTGAGATGGTGGCAGCGGGACCAAAGCTAAGCTGGTAGTTAAGCTTAGAGGTTTTCATGCAGGCCCCTACATTTGTACCCTAAAGTTCAAAGTGGGGATACAGCCTTGACATGGTGGTAGCGGTGGGATACATTTTAAACCCAAAAGCCAGTAAGAGATTTTTTTTTCCTTCTAGCTGCTTGGAGAGCAGAGCTGAAGGTAGATGCATATCTTATCTCTCCTTGCCTGAAGGCAGAGGTGTTAAGTTTTTTTTAACGAAGTCCTTTGTTAAGAGAAGGGTTCAAAGGGAGCAAACTTTGACTGACTGGTAAAGGTAATTTACAAGTTGAATTGTTTTTTTTTCTTTTTACATCCTCGGAAGTAGCTAGTTAGAAAGTCTCTGTTAACTCAGCAGCAGCCAGAGCTAAGTACATCCCAGTTTCAGTCAACTGCAGAGGGGTGTGACCCAGCACAAGAAAACAGGAAAATGACTACCAAAGAAGAAAAAGCTAAAGAGGAGGCCCACAAGAGAGCTATGGAACTGAAAGAAAAAGAGATAGAGCTGAGAGACAGAGAAGAGAAAGCCAAAGAGGGGGCCCACAAGAGAGAGATGGAGCTGAGAGACAGAGAAGAGAAAGCCAAAGAGGAGGCCCACAAGAGAGAGATGGAGCTGAGAGACAGAGAAGAGAAAGCCAAAGAGGAGGCCCACAAAAGAGAGATGGAGCTGAAAGAAAAAGAGATGGAGCTGGAAAAAGCCAAAGAGGAGGCGAGAGAAAAAGAAAGGAAGCATGAACTGGAAGCAGCAAGGGCTAAGCAGGATGCATCAGACCATCCTAGCAACTCCTCTCCAGGTACCACTTCCCATCCCAGGAAATTCCCCACCTACAAGGCAGGCGATGATACTGAGGCCTTCTTAGAAAATTTTGAAAGGGCCTGCCTTGGATACAGCATCCCTCCACCCCAGTACATGGTAGAGCTGAGACCGCAGCTCAGTGGACCCTTAGCAGAGGTGGCGGCTGAAATGCCTAAGGAACACATGAACAGTTATGAACTTTTTAAAAACAAGGCCAGAATCAGAATGGGGCTAACACCTGAGCATGCCCGTCGGCGGTTCAGAGCCCTAAGGTGGAAACCTGATGTGTCATTTACCCGACATGCCTACCACATTGGAAAAAATTGGGATGCCTGGATATCAGGAGCAAATGTTAAATCTACGGAAGAGTTGCCCTTCCTATTGCAAATGGAGCAGTTTTTAGAGGGTGTTCCTGAGGAAATAGAAAGGTACATCCTAGATAGGAATCCCAAAACTGTAACCGAGGCGGGGGAGATTGGAGCCAAATGGGTGGAGGTGACAGAAAAGAAAAAAGCTAGTAGCAGTTGGAGCGAATATCAGAAGGGGCAAGCCGAAACAAAACCTTATCACCGGGGACAACCCAAGGCCCCACCCATCCCAAGGGAAACCCCAGACGCCTTCTCACCCCACCCCACCAGTCTCCACCAACCAACATCGCCCCGGTGATACCTTAGCAGGGCGATGTTTTAAATGTAATGAATTGGGGCATATAAAGGCTCACTGCCCCAAGAACCCCAACCGATTACAGTTCATTACACCCCAATCACACCAAAGATCCCCAGACCCAGATGCCTCTCTCATACCCTCCGAGCGAAGGGAAACCTTGAGAGTGGGCGGAAAGAAGGTTATCGCTTGGAGGGATACTGGGGCACAAGTGTCAACTATCCACCAATCCCTAGTGGACCCCAAACTCATCAACCCGGAGGCTACAGTGACAATTCAACCCTTCGTGTCACAGTCTGTAACCTTGCCTACAGCCCAGTTGCATGTCCAGTACAAGGGCTGGGCAGGAATGTGGACTTTTGCAGTCTATGACAATTATCCCATCCCCATGCTGCTGGGGGAAGACTTGGCCAACCATGTGAAGCTAGCCAAGAGGGTGGGAATAGTCACCCGCAGCCAGGCTAAGCAAGCTTTCACCCCCATCCCTGTTCCTGAGCCGTCCACCAGAGCCCCGTCGGTGTTACCGGAGACCCAAACACAGGTGGTGGAACCGGATCCCCTGCCAACGACTGCAACAGCCGTAGTGGATCCAATCCCAGAGACCCAGCCAAAGCCAGTCCCGGAACCGGAATTCGCAACGCAACCAGCACCAGAACCATTGCCAGCACTGAGTCCAGTGCTTGCAACCCCGTATACAACTCCAATGCCAGAGGACACCAGCGAGCCTGAACTGGCGGGAGCAGCAGATAACCTTACCCAAGAGGCTCAGCCAGAGCCTGAGATACCACATAGTGCACCAGCGGACAGCGGTTCACAGTCAATGGAAAAAACCCCAGCCCCTACATCGCTTCCAGAGGGACCAAGCCCCAGTCCACAGTCCAAGGAGGAACTGATGTCTCCAGCATCAAGGGAACAGTTCCAGGCCGAGCAGGAAGCAGATGACAGCCTTCAGAAAGCTTGGGCGGCGGC
>NW_020691968.1:0-34534 GCF_002925995.2 Terrapene triunguis
GAAAAAAAAGAATTGAAAGAAAATAAAACATTTTGTTCAATTTTCACTATCCCTTCCCCCAGCCCCCCCCAAAATGTTTTGAATTTCAGGAATTTTGACAAAAGCAAGGAGAAGGAGGACTAAATTCACCAAATGGCTAAAGGAGGCACCACGTCCCTTGAACGTTTAGCTCAGTGGTTAGGACGCTCACCCAGGCTGTGGGAGACACGGGTAAAATTCCCCCCTCTGCCCGATGAGTAAACAAGATCTGTACTGTGGTCTCCCACATTGTAGAAGCGTGCCCTAACAACTGGGCTAAAGCTTATAAGGGAGGCAACTCCACCATGACCACCTGCTCCTCCTCCACATTTTTGTGAATGCTTTGGCATTTGTCAAATTTTTGGGGAAGAAACAAAATGTTTCATTTTGACATTACTAAAACTTTTTGATTCCTTTGCTTCAGTCAAAGCTTTTTGGGGAACTGGACACATATTCATGCATTGTTTCCATCCACCCAAACCTGCTGTTCTTGGTGAATAAACTATTTGTTCGAAAAATTTTGGCCAGGTCTAGTAACAAATAAATTTCCTCCATGGTGTTACACTGTGCAGGAAGGAGTATTTGTAGTCGTTCCATCAAAACCTTTTTTTTTTAATGGGTTTTTGATTAAACACAAATGTTAAAGGAAAGTGTCTGCTTTCCTTGAATTGTTTTGACTTTTCTGAAAAAAAAAATCAGTTCTCAGCTGAACAATTTTTGGTTTTCAGCAGTTTTCAGCCAAAAGAAAAAACATTTTCAGTGTCAAAAAGTTTGGTTTTTAATTTTTAATCCACATTTTTCACAGGGAATTAAAAACAAACAAACAAAAATGTTCTGGACAGCTCCAATTTGGGACTGCATCTACATTAATCTACATTAGATTTTTCCCCAGCATTGATTCAGCTCCACCAGTGTCAGCCATGCTGAAAGCACTTGTTCCGTTTTAACAACCCTGATCACAACAACTCTAGGTGGCATGGGTGATTAAAATGCTGCTGGCATCTTTTCTACTTCAGAGCTCCTATTCTTGTTATCACTGGTGTAGAAAAGTTTACAGAGGCTCAATTCTGAAGTGCAGGGCAATGAAGTCCATTGGAGATGGGGTATTATAGTAGATAGCCCATTGATGATCAGGTGCAAAAAAGGAACATTCAGCTTCCTCGTACCCTACAGACTGACCTCAGTTCAATAATATTGTTTTTTCTGTTAACAATATACAAAACAAGCAAAGGCACTTATTTCCTGCTAGCATAGATGGTATTGTAAGGGTCTAGAACCAGAGTGCTGACACAGGTATAAAAGACTAGGCACTATAAATAATGGATTGATCTTTTCTAGCAAAGAGATTCTTATGTAGGTAGGAGCAAAAACTTGTATTTATCTTCTGCCGGTGTTTTAAGTTTCTGACCATTCTTCTTCATAAATTACAGCATAACGCTAGAAGGAGGAAGAAACCAAAAGGAAATGGATTAAATTATTGGTGATCTGTACCTTTATATAACTAAAAAAAGGGAAGAAATTAGCTGAATTATTGATTTGTCTATTTATATAAGAAGTCTAATAACATAAAAATAATGCCAATAATACAGCAAAACTGTTTGCCCTGTCATATCACCTGCTAGAAATTGTCAAGGTGAATCCCTGTAGCTGTAAATTCATGTTTGCTCTCAGAACAATCCACTGCTGGTTGCTAAACAGACTAAGCAGCCGCCTCCTTTTCCCCACACCCATATATAGCTCTGAGCCAAGGCTGTTTTTCATGTAGCAACCTCATCTCTGAACATCCTTCTAACAATTCTCCCTGGAGCAGTCAGAATACTGATAGCTGATTTCAGTGATTTTTAGTTAGAGCAAGCTCCAGATGCTGCTATCCCTAGTCCATTGCTTGGGCCTTATACGTCACCTGTACCATAGGAAGGGAGTGTATATATATTTCTAAAGTTATATTCAAAGGAGTTCACCTACAGGGCACAAAATCCCCTGCAGGATGAGAAGAAGTTTGGCTAGCATTTTCAAAGATGCCTAATGCAGTTAGGGCCAGATTTGCAAAGGTATTTAGGTACCTAAACATGCAGTTAGGTGCCTGGTGGGATTTTCAAACCTGATTAAGCAAGTTAGGTGACTAACTCTTATTGACATCTATTGGAGGTAGGCAGCTAACCTGCTTAGGTGCTTTTGAAATTCCCAGTGGGAGTTAGGCACCTAAATACATTTAAAAATCTGGCCCTAGATGCCTATGTTTTAGGTGTCTTTAGGCACTTAAATAGCTCTGGAAAACTAGCCCTTAGGTGCCTGGGCAACATTTTCAAAAGTGTCAAAACCCCAGATTTTTAAAGGTATTTAGACATGTGGTGGAATTTTCAAAAGCACCTTGGTGCCTAACATCTATTGAAATAAGTTTTAGTTTTAGGAGACTAGATGTTTTTCAAAATCCCACAAGGTGTCTAAATATCTTTAAAAATGTGGCCCTGGGTACCTAAATAGATTTAAAAAACTGGCCCTAAGTGATTTAAGAGCCCCACCAACTTTCAATAGGACCTAGGCTCCTACGTCACTTACACACTTTTGAAACTTTTCACCCTAAATCACACGGAATTCACTTAGGCCCTTAGTCTAGTGACCTTCTTCTATGATTGGCAGATAACTGTAAAAAGCAAATGCAGCCTTAAGGAACTCCTCCTCGTGTCCCCCCATTTTGATGTCAGGTGCAAAATTCTAAATGAAAGGGTCATAGATTTTACATACATACACACATAGATCTGAAAGCACTTTTCAAAACAGGTTAATGTTGCAGCTTTTTGAAAACTTGTCAGTGGAACTGTGTTCACTTGGAAACTGCATGTTCAATGAAATAAACACTTTTCTTGGGAACATATTGATTTTTTAAGGGAAATTAGCAAAACAATTTGTTTCAATTTGGTCAAAATGTTTCATTTTAAATTTATCATTTGAATTTTAAGTTATATTATAATTTATGTATATTGTATACATTATACTATAATGTATAACATAATGTAATATAATGACAAAGGCAACAAGAGACATTTGAATCTTATAAAAACATTTTGTTTCAATAAGGTAATTCTGATGATTCTGAAATGAAATATTTTATAAAAAAATCAGTAAATGTTAATGTTTGGTTCTGACTAGGGATGAAAGGACATTTCTGGAGTTTGCATGGAATGGAAATTCCATTTCCCAACAAATTTCAGCTGGTGTCATTGTCTCCATTTCAAAATAGGGAAACTGAGGCACAGGAAGGGGAAGTGGCTTGTACAAGGTCCCACAATTAACAAGTGTATTGCTGGCACTAGAACCCAGTCAAAATGTCACTTGAAACTGAACAGTTTTCATTTTGAATTGACATTTTGAAATGAAATATTTCATTTTGAAACATTGGAACTAGAACTGATTGAAAATTTTCTAACAGGAAATTCCCAGGAACGAGTTGATTCCATTAAAACTTTTACAGGAACCAAGGCAGGCTGTCTTTTCTATTTTTTCTCTATGAAATTTCAGAATTTTGTTCTGGAAGATGTTCTGAAATGTTTATTTATTTTTTGTTCTGATTCAGAGTAATAATAATAATAATGAGGAAACTTTGGAAATTACCATGGAACAGGAATTCTGGGTTCTGACTAGCATTAGTTTTGATCAGAATGAAATGTTTGGCCATTTCTGAGTTCTCCAGCAGCCCAACTGGAAGGCTCTTTCCAATTTCACTTTCTGGCTACAGGGTAAACGTGAACATCGGCAAGCACCTTCCAGGCAGGCAGGCAGGGAGCCGTAATTGCAATTTTCCTGATGGAAAATCAATTGTATTTTCCAATTTTGAATTTTTTGAGGGTATTGGGGACTGCACCCATAATGGCTGAACTTTCCACATGGAGATTCTGGGGAGAAGAGGCACATTGAGAAGCTCTTGTTGTTATGCTCAGACAACTGGAACTGGACACAGAATGAAGCAGAGTTCTTGCAGGATCCTTCAGCACAGAGGGATCACTGAACACCTCAATATTCTCATGGAAAATTTTGATTTTGTGAGGGGAATTTTACATTAGAAAATCGTTCCAGTGGAGAATTCCCAACCAGCTGTCCCCAGAACTCACGGAGAGCTTATGGACTCTAGTGGGAAAAAGATTGGGACATTGCTGTGGTATAGCATCTAGGCTTACTCGAGCTGAGAGAAGAAACATTCCCCTGAGCAAGAATGCATCCACATGACAGAAAAGTAGAGATGGGCCCAAACCAAGACTCTAATCCATGCTGGGATCTCAAATTCCTCAACGTTCAAGAGAAGAGCTTTTGGATCTGAGGTCATAGATCTGCCCTGTCACTACAAAACCCACCACTAGCTGTATGGGCAGACAATGTCCCCATTGCTGATTGGAACAATCTCTGTGGAGATGCAGGTCATGAATGTGTTCTGGAGACTGAACTCCCCTTTGCACTGTCCAGATGGGCATCACAGGTCCGAGCTGTCTGACTGGTCCTTCAGAAGACTGCCCAGTTGGAAATAATTAGTGATAGCTCAGATGAATGGAAATCATGAAATCAATGGGAGTTAGGCACATCTGAGGACCCCAGTAGGAACCTAGCTGAATATTTAGGTGTCTAAATACCTAAAACTTTAGACACTTTTCCACATTTGACTCCTCATCTCCTCCATTACTCAGTGGAGGTTTATATCAGGACGTGTCATCGTTCCTCAGGACACTTTTTCAGGCACAATCTCTTGCCATTCATGTGCCCGTGTTTAAATTCTGCAGAGTGTGTAAAGGCTGTAACGTCAGCCCAGGGATTCAGGTGTCAATAGGAAGTAGAGCACGCAGGCCATGTGGGGAATTCCCCGGGCACAGTGCCCACTGGGAGCACAGAGCTGTGATTATCCTCAGTCGGCATTGCAGAGGATTCAGTAGAAAAACACTTGAGATTGCGCCAAATTCATCTAGTGAGAGTCCACTGGATTCCAGGGAGATACACCAGGAATGGATTTGGCTCTGTGGGCTTATGGAGGAAATTGTATGCAGCATGTTGTACACTCAGGGCTGAAACAAGACATTTTATTGGGTGCAAACTATACACTGATAACACTGAATGACCTGCTTTCGAGGACAAAGGGCTTTCTTCCATGCCCCCTCCCCTGCCTGTTCTGTTTTCCTTCTTCGTCAAACAGCCAGATCAGCAGCCCAACAGGCAGAAAGCTGTAATTTTCAAAGGCGCCTAAAGGAATCAGGAGTGCACAACTCCCACTGAAACACTGAAATCCCTTAGGGTATGTCTACACTACGAAATTAGGTCGAATTTATAGAAGTCGGTTGTTTAGAAATCATTTTTATAAGGTCGATTGTGTGTGTCCCCACACAAAATGCTCTAAGTGCATTAAGTTGGCGGCCTGCGTCCACAGTACCGAGGCTAGCGTCGACTTCCGGAGAGTTGCACTGTGGTAGCTATCCCACAGTTCCCACAGTCTCTGCCGCCCATTGGAATTCTGGGTTGAGATCCCAATGCCTGATGGGGCAAAAACAGTGTCGCGGGTGATTCTGGGTACATGTCCTCAGGCTCCACCCTCCCTCCCTCCCTGCCGAGAAAGCAACGGCAGACAATCGTTTCGCGCCTTTTTTCAGCCCAGACGCCATAGCACTGGGATCATGGAGCCCGCTCAGATCACCGCGGCAATTATGAGCACTTTAAACACCACACGCATTATCCTGGAGTAAATGCAGGACCAGAACCTGCCAAGGCAAAACCAGGCGAGGAGGCGACGGCAGCGCGGCGACGAGAGTGATGAGGAAATAGACATGGACATAGACCTCTCACAAAATACGGGCCCCAGCAATGTTCAAATCATGGTGTTAATGGGGAAGGTTCATGCCGTGGAACACCGATTCTGGGCCAGGGAAACAAACACAGACTGGTGGGACCGCATAGTGTTGCAGGTGTGGGACGATTCCCAGTGGCTGCGAAACTTTCGCATGCGTAAGGGCACTTTCATGGAACATTGTGACTTGCTTTCCCCTGCCCTGAAGCACCAGAATACGAAGATGAGAGCAGCCCTCACAGTTGAGAAGTGAGTGGCGATAGCCCTGTGGAAGCTTGCAACGCCAGACAGTTACCGGTCAGTCGGGAATCAATTTGGAGTGGGTAAATCTACTGTGAGGATGCTGTGATCCAAGTAAACAATGCAATCAAAGAGCTGCTGGTATCAAGGGTAGTGACTCTGGGAAACGTGCAGGTCATAGTGGATGGCTTTGCTGCAATGGGATTCCCTAATGGTGGTGGGGCGATAGACGGAACCCATATCGGTATCTTGGCACCGGAGCACCAAGCCAGCGAGTACATAAACCGCAAGGGGTACTTTTCAATGATGCTGTAAGCACTGGTGGATCACAAGGGACGTGTCACTAACATCAACGTGGGATGGCCGGGAAAGGTACATGATGCTCGCGTCTTCAGGAACTCTGGTCTGTTTCAAAAGCTGCAGGTAGGGACTTTCTTTCTAGACCAGAAAATAACCGTTGGGGATGTTGAAATGCCTATAGTTATCCTTGGGGACCCAGCCTACCCCTTAATGCCATTGCTCATGAAGCCATACACAGGCACCCTGGACAGTAGTCAGGACCTGTTCAACTATAGGCTGAGCAAGTGCAGAATGGTGGTAGAATGTGCATTTGGATGTTTAAAAGCGTGCTGGTGCAGTTTACTGACTTGGATAGACCTCAGCGAAACCAATATTCCCATTGTTATTACTGCTTGCTGTGCGCTCCACAATATCTGTGAGAGTAAGGGGGAAACATTTATGGCGGGGTGGGAGGTTGATGCAAATCGCCTGGCCACTGATTACACGCAGCAAGACACCAGGGCAGTTAGAAGAGTACAGCAGGGCACGGTGCGCATCAGAGAAGCTTTGAAAACCAGTTTCATGACTGGCCAGGCTACGATGTGAAAGTTCTGTTTGTTTCTCCTTGATGAACCCCCCCCACCCCGTTCACTCTACTTCCCTGTAAGCTAACCACCCTCCCCTCCCCCCTTCAAGCACCACTTGCAGAGGCAATAAAGTCATTGTTACTTCACATTCATGCATTCTTTATTAATTCATCACACAAATAGGGGGATAACTCTCAAGGTAGCCCGAGAGGGGTGGAGGAGGAGGGAAGCGCTGGGTGGGGTGTGGGAGGAGATAAGGACAAGGACTCACTGCACTTTAAAACTTTAAAACTTATTGAAGGCCAGCCTTCTGATGCTTGGGCAATCATCTGGGGTTGAGTGGCTGGGTGGCCGGAGGCCCCCCCACCGCGTTCTTGGGCGTCTGGGTGAGGAGGCTATGGAACTTGGGGAGGAGGGCTGTTGGTTACACAGGGGCTGTAGCGGCGGTTTGTGCTCCTGCTGCCTTTCCTGCAGCTCAGCCATACGCTGGAGCATTTCAGTTTGATGCTCCAGCAGCCGGAGCATTGACTCTTGCCTTCTGTCAGCAAGCTGACGCCCCCTATCCTCTTCAGCCCGCCACTTGCTCTCTTCAGCCTGCGATTCAGCCCGCCACCTCTCCTCTCGTTCATATTGTGCTTTTTTGCACTCTGACATTGACTGCCTCCATGCATTCTGCTGTGCTCTGTCAGCGTGGGAGGACATCTGGAGCGCCGAGAACATGTCATCCCGAGTGCGCTTTTTTCGCCTTCTAATCTTCATTAGCCTCTGCGAAGGAGAAACATTTGCAGCTGGTGGAGGAGAAGGGAGAGGTGGTAGGTAAAAAGACACATTTTAGAGAACAATGGGTACACTCTTTCACATTAAATCTTGCTGTTCACATTACACAGCACATGCGCTTTTGTTACAAGGTCGCATTTTTCCTCTTATATTGAGGGCCTGCCAGTTTGGTGTGAGAGATCACTCACGCAGTGCCAGGCAACAGAATTCGACTTGCAGGCAGCCATGGCAAGCCACAGTCTTTTGGCTTTTTTAAACTTCATAACATGTGGGAATGGTTTCAAACAGCAGCGCCCTCATTTCCCATATCAAGCAGCCGTTGGGTTGGCCATTTAAAATGGGTTTGCAATTTAAAAGGAGTGGCTGCGGTTTCTGGGTTAACATGCAGCACAAACCCAACTAACCCCCCTCCGCTCCCCCCCACACCCAATTCTCTGGGATAATCACTAACAGCGGGGAACATTTCTGTTCAGCAGAGCAGGAACGGGCACCTCTGAACGTCCCCTTAATAAAATCACCCTATTTCAACCAGGTGACCGTGAATGATATCACTCTCCTGAAGATAACAAAGAGAGATAAGGAATGGATGTTGTCTGCATGCCAGCAAACACCGGGACCATACGCTGCCATGCTTTGTTATGCAATGATTCCAGACTACCTGCTACTGGCCTGGCGTGGTAAAGTGTCCTACCATGGAGGACGGAATAAGGCAGCCCTCCCCAGAAACCTTTTGCAAAGGCTTTGGGAGTACATCAAGGAAAGCTTTCTGGAGATGTCCCTGGAGGATTTCTGCTCCATCCCCATACACATTAACAGACATTTCCAGTAGCTGTACTGGCCGCAAATGCCAGGCAAATTAATTATTAAACACACTTGCTTTTAAACCATGTGTAATATTTACAAAGGTACGCTCACCAGAGGTGCCTTGTGTGCCCTCAGGGTCTGGGAGCACACCTTGGGTGGGTTCGGGGGTTACTGGTTCCAGGTCCAGGGTGAAAAACATATCCTGGCTGTTGGGGAAACCGGTTTCTCCACTTCCTTGCTGTGAGCTATCTTCAATGTCTTCATCATCATCTTCCTCGTCCCCAAAACCCACTTCCGTGTTTCGTGATTCTCCATTGACGGAGTCAAAGCACAGGGTTGGGGTAGTGGTGGCTGCACCCCCTAGCATGGCATGCAGCTCAGAAGTGGCATGTCTGTGGCTCTGCCCCGAACCTTCCGTTTGCCTCTCTGGTTTTGTGGTAGGCTTGAATTAGCTCCTTAATTTTCATGCGGCACTGCTGTGCGTCCCTGTTATGGCCTCTGTCCTTCATGCCCTTTGAGATTTTTCTAATGTTTTGGCATTCTGTTTACTGCTACGGAGTTCAGCTAGCACTAATTCGTCTCCCCATATGGCAAGCAGATCCTATACCTCCTGTTCAGTCCATGCTGGAGCTCTTTTGCGATCCTGGGACTCCATCATGGTTACTTGTACTGATGAGCTCTGCGTGTTCACCTGGTCTCTCCACCATGCTGGGCAAACAGGAAATTAAAAATTCCGTGGGCCTTTTCCTGTCTACCTGGCCAGTGCATCTGTGTTGAGAGCGCTGTCCAGAGTGGTCACAATGGAGCACTCTGGGATAGCTCCCAGAGGCCAATACCATTGAACTGCATCCCCACTACCCCAATTCCAACCCGGAAAGGCCAGTTTCAGCACTAATCCCCTCGTCGGAGGTGGATTAAAGAAATCAATTTAAAGAGCCCTTTCAGTCGAAAAAAAGGGCTTCGTCATGTGGACGGGTCCAGGCTTAAATCGAGGTAATGCTGCTAAATTCAACCTAAAATTGTAGTGTAGACCAGGCCTTAGGCTCCTTTGAAAACCTCAGCCTGAAGTCTATTTTTCAAAAGAACACGTAGAAGCAGAGATTGTGGCTAGATACACTTCCTCCACATCCTCCTGCTCCTTGCCAATGTGCGCCAGTCCTGCCCTGCAGGAACCCCTTTTGTGAGTGACAGGAGAATCCATTCTCCAATGTCCATAGCTCCTGTCTGATCATCAGCAAGAGAACAAACTAGTGAGTTTTGTTTTCACAATCCCCAATCTCCTCTGGCTGCATGGATGAGGGAGAGGACTAATGCCTTCCCATGCAGTACCATCGCAAGCTTTGTTGCCGCCCTAGGCGGCGAAGAGGGGGAAAAAAAGAAACCCTGACGCCACAGGGGAGGAGCTGCCACCAAATGACGCCACGGACCAAATACAGAAGGAGGAGTCGCCACCGAAATACCACTGAGGGCGCGAAAATGCCGCCCCCCAAGAGCTTGGCGCTCTAGGCACCTAGGTCGCCTAGTATTTGCACCAGCCCTGTTCCCGTGGTTATTCTGGCTAAGGGCAGAAAACGGAGCATCAAATCTTCTGCTCAATGTCTCTCTGTGCTGCAGTCACAAATAAAACTGGTTTAAAATTTTTTGTCAAATCTGTTTTTTGATGGAAAATTCAGTTTTCAACCACATGGATCTTTTTTGTAAAAAAATGCCTGCTATCTCTGGAAAACCAACACCCCAAACTCCAATATTTTTTTGTCTGAAATCTTGAAACTTTCAGGTGAAAAGTGAATCTGTCTACTTGGAAATGCCACCTCAGTGTCTCATGGGAGCTGTAGTTTGGTTGCCTTGTGGTCACATTCTCCGTTATGGGCTGGAATCTCTAGCCAGACTACATCCCCCCATGTTGCATTGCAGCTGTGGGACTCCCATGATGCACCATAGTGGCTTAGGAAGAAGGAATCCCTTGGTGCAGATGTTTTACAGCCAGGGAACCTGTCCCATAGAGAATGGGAGTTTGAGGCACACAAACTACAACTCCCATGAGACACGGCAGTGGTATTTCCTAATAGAAATTTATATTTTCAGTTGAAAGTTGTGGGGAGGGGTTGTTTGTCATAAAGTCAAAATTTTCTAAAGAAAAAAACCATATTTTCTGCCCAGCCCTAGTCAAAAGAGACTCATTGCTCAATAGATAGACTGGGGAGATCTGTAGACAAGCACCTACCTCCCCTGTGGGGGGCCCCTTTTCCCTCCTCAGTCCTTTCTCCTGAGGTGTGGAGAGGTCAGTAGCCCGCTCCTTGTAAAGTCAAAGTGAAAATGTTGTTAGTGTAAAAGCCCGGGGTTTACAGCTGGTTGTAAAACAGAAACTTCTGTGAGAAATTCTGGTATTTTGATGTTTGTTTTCATCTTAAAGGGCATTAGCGCTAAAATCGGCCTTGCCGGGTCAAATTTGGGGTAGTGTGGACGCAATTCAAAGGTATTGGCCTCCAGGAGCTATCCCAGAGTGCTCCATTGTGACCACTCTGGACAGCACTCTCAACTCAGATGCACTGGCCAGGTAGACAGGAAAAGCCCCGCAAACTTTTGAATTTCATTTCCTGTTTGGCAAGCGTGGCGAGCTGATCAGCACAGGTGACCATGGAGTCCCAGAATCGCAAAAGCGCTCCAGCATGGACCGAATGGGAGATACGGGATCTGATCACTGTATGGGGAGACGAATCCGTGCTATCAAAACTCCGCTCCAAAAGATGAAATGCCGAAATATTTGAAAAAATCTCCAAGGGCATGAAGGACAGAGGCTGTAACAGGGACCCACAGCAGTGCTGCGTGAAACTTAAGGAGCTCAGGCAAGCCTACCAAAAAACCAGAGAGGCAAACGGCCGCTTTGGGTCAGATCCCCAGACATGCCGCTTCTATGATGAGTTGCATGCCATTCTAGGAGGTGCCCCTACAACTACCCCACCCCTGCGCGTGGACTCCGACAATGGATTCTCACGCAACAGGAATGCGGATTTTGGGGATGAGGAAGATGATGATGAGGAGGTTGAAGATAGCGCACAGCAAGCAAGTGGAGAAACCATTTTCCCCGACAGCCAGGAACTGTTTATCACCCTGGAGCCAGAACCCTCCCAACCCACCCAAGGTGGGCTCCCAGACCTTTAAGGCGGAGAAGGGACCTCTGGTGAGTGTACCTTTGTAAATATAATACATGGTTTAAAAGCGTGTTTAACGATTAATTTGCCCTGAAGACTTGGGATGCATTGGTGGCCAGTACAGCTACTGGAAAAGTACTGGGGATGGAGCGGAAATCCTCCAGGGACATCTCAGTGAAGCTCTCCTGGATGTACTCCCAGGGTCACCTGGTTGAAATAGGGGAATTTTATTAAGGGGACATTCAGAGGTGGTCATTCCTTCTGGGCTGTTAGGTGAAGCGATCATCCCAGAGAATTAGGTGCGTGTGGGGGATTTTAGTTGGGTTTGTGCTGCATGTTAACCCAAAAACCACAGCCCCTCCTTTTAAATGGTCAAGCCATTTTAAATGGCCAACCCAATGGGTGCTTGGTATGGGAAATGAGGGTGCTGCTGTTTGAAACCATCCCCACAAGTTATGAAGGTCAAAGAAGCCAAAATACTGTGGCTTACCATGTCTGCCTCCTCACCCAGAAGCCCAAGAACGCGGTGGGGGGGCCTCCGGCCACCCAACCACTCCACCCCAGAGGACTGCCCAAGCAACAGAAAGCTGGCATTCAATAAGTTTTGAAGTGCAGTGTGGCCTTGTCCTTCCCTCCTCCCCTCCTCAGCCACCCCATCCGGTGCTTCCCTCCTCCCCCACACCTCCCGGGCTACCTTGGCAGTTAACCCCCTATTTGTGTGATGAATTAATAAAGAATGCATGAATTTGAAACAACAATGACTTTATCGCCTCTGCAAGCAGAGATCAGAGGGGGGAGGGGAGGGTGGTTGGTTTACAGGGAAGTAGAATGAAACAAGGGGGCAGGTTTTCATCAAGGAGAAACAAACAGACACTGTAGCCTGGCCAGTCATGAAACTGGCTTTCAAAGCTTCTCTGATGCGCAGTGTGCCCTGCTGTGGTCCTCTAACAGCCCTGGTGTCTGGCTCTGCGTAATCAGCGGCCAGGCGATTTGCCTCAACCTCCCACCCCGCCATAAACATCTCCCCCTTACTCTCACATATATTGTGGAGCACACAGCAAGCAGTAATAACTGTGGAAGCAGAGAAAGAACTGACAGGAAGGGGATTGCAATGCATGACAGTTTGTTGGCAAGAGTCTGGCTAACTGTAACCCTAATAACGTGAGATTTGTAGAAGCGAGGAATGTGTGAGGCTAGTGGGAAAGAACTGTGTGAGAAGTTGTTGAGACCTTGTGTAGATAATGTGTAGATAATATGGAATGTAGACTAAGGGTACGTCTACACTACGAGATTAATTCGAATTTAGATAATTCGAATTTGGGAAACAGATTGTATAAATTCGATTGTGCGCGGCCACACTAAGCACATTAATTCGGTTTTTAACCACATTAATTCGGTGGTGTGCGGCCACACTACCCCATTAATTTTAACCACATTAATTCGGTGGTGTGCGGCCACACTACCCCTAATTCGAATTAACAAAATCGATTTTGGTGCTACTCCGCTCGTCGGGGTGGAGTACAGAAATCGATTTTAAGTGCCCTTTAATTCGAAGTAACTGGCTCCGTTGTGTGGACGGGTTAAGGATTAATTTGGATTAACGCAGCTAAATCCGAATTAAAGTCGTAGTGTAGACCAGGCCTAAGAGTCTACATTAGTGAGCAAAACAAGGTATCAGAATGACCTATGTATAAACAAAATGCAGCTGTTGCTCATTATTGTCTGTAACAAAAGGTATAAATGCTTGCTGTAATTGTTTACCTGTTGAGAGACCTGTTTAGCTCTCTCCCTCTATGCAATTGATAGAGAGAAAATAAAGTATCTGACTTGCTGTACCCAAACAAAAAGTGAGAACTCTGTTATTCTCCGACATAACGATGGGAATATTGGTTTCGCTGAGTTCTAACCGAGTCAGTAAACTGCGCCAGCGTGCTTTTAAACGTCCAAATGCACATTCTACCACCATTCTGCACTTGCTCAGCCTATAGCTGAACAGCTCCTGACTACTGTCTGGGGTGCCTGTGTACGGCTTCATGAGCCATGGCATTAAGGGGTAGGCTGGATCCCCAAGGATAACTATAGGCATTTCAACATCCCCAACAGTTATTTTCTGGTCTGGAAAGTAAGTCCCTTGCTGCAGCCATTCACACAGAACAGAGTTCTTAAAGATGAGAGCGTCATGTACCTTTCCCAGCCATCCCACGCTGATGTTGGTGAAACATCCTTTGTGATCCACCAGTGCTTGCAGCACCATTGAAAAGTACCCCTTTCGGTTTATGTACTGGCTATCTTGGTGGTCCGGTCCCAAGATAGGGATATGCGTTCCGTCTATTGCCCCACCACAGTTAAGGAATCCTATTGCAGCAAAGCCATCCACTATGACCTGTACATTTCCCAGAGTCACTACCCTTGATATCAGCAGCTCTTTGATTGCGTTGGCTACTTGAATCACAGCAGCCCTCACAGTAGATTTGCCCATTCCAAATTGATTCCTGGCTGACCGGTAGCTGTCTGGTGTTGCAAGCTTCCAGAGGGATATCACCACTCGCTTGTGAAGTGTGGGGGCTGCTCTCATCTTGGTATTCTTGTGATTCAGGGTGGGGGAAAGCAAGTCACAAAGTTCCATGAAAGTGCCCTTACGCATGCAAAAGTTTCACAGCCGCTGGGAATCATCCCAGACCTGCAACACTATGCAGTCCAACCAGTCTGTGCTTCTTTACCGGGCCCAGAATTGGCATTCCAAGGCATGAACCTGCCCCATTACCACCATGATGTCCAAATTGCCAGAGCGCATGCTTTGAGAGACCTCTGTGTCCATGTCCTCATCACTCTTGTCACCATGCTGCCGTCGCCTCCTTGCCTGCTTTTGAAGTTTCTGGTGCTGCATATACTGCAGGATAACGCGCCTGATATTTACAGTGCTCATAACTGCCGCGGTGATGTGAGCGGGCTCCATGATTGCCGTGGTATGTCATCTATGGAAAAATGGTGTGAAACAATTGTCTGTCGTTGCTCTCAAGGAGGGAGGGGCAACTCACGACATGGCTTACAGGGTTGACTTATGGGGAATTAAAAGCAACAAAGGGGGTGGGTTTGCATCAAGGAGAAAGACTACAACTGTCACACCGAAGCCTGGCCAGTCATGAAACTGGTTTTCAAAGTCTCTGTGATGCGCAGCGCGCCTTGCTGTGCTCTTCAAATCTAATCGCAAACAGCCTAGTCAGCAAACAGCACCAGAGAGCTTTTAAACATCCAAAGGCACATTCTACCACCATTCTGCACTTGTTCAGCCTATAGTTGAACTGCTCCTTACTACTATCCAGGCTTCATGAGCCATGGGAGCAAGGGGTAGGCTGGGGTAGGTGAGACCCTGCGGTGCTGCTGGCTGGGAAAGCAGCCTGAGTCAGAAGCCTCCAGCTGGCATGATATTCCAGGCAGGACTGAATCTCCATTAGACGAAACTTAAAGAAGAGAATGACCTGGAGTCATTCCCATTTTTGTCTAGGTGCCCCTGACTGACCTCACCGAGGTCGGCCAGGAGCAACCAGGAGACGGTGGCAGAAGGTGCAGTACGACTGCTAACCATCTTTGCTAACTTGCAAAGGCAAGGAGCTGCTGCTGCTGCTGTGTAGCAATGCAGTTCTGCATCTGTCAGCAGCACCCAGGAGACTTACGGTGACAGTGAGCTGAGCGGGCTCCATGCTTGCCGTGGACTGTTGTCTGCATGGGTAACCCAGGAAAAAAGGCGAGAAACGATTTTTTGCCATTACTTTCACGGAGGGAGGGAGGGAGGGAGGGGGGCCTGACGACATGTACTCAGAACCACCTGCGACAATGTTTTTTGCCCCGTCAGGCATTGGGAGCTCAATGCAGAATTCCAATGGGCGGTGGAGACTGCGGGATCTGTGGGATAGCTACCCACAGTACAATGCTCAAAAAGTTGACACTAGCCTCGGTACAGTGGACGCACTTAATGCGCTTAGTGGGGACACACACAATCAACTATATAAAATCGATTTCTAAAAGATCGACTTCTATAAGATCAACCTAATTTAGTAGTGTAGACATACCCTTAGATGAGGTGAAAATAGAAACATCAAACATTTTTACTGAATGAAAAGTTCTTAAAAATTTGATTGGGAAATGTCAAAACCAAAAATACTAATTTGTTTACTTTTTTTTTTTTACCAAAATAAAATGCGTTGACGTTCCTGGGACCAACACGGCTACAAAACAACAATGAAAATAATCATTATGAATTGGTGGTTTGACTTAAAATAACATTAAAATGACATTTTAAGTCAAAATTCCCATTCAAAATATTTCAATTTCTAAAAATTTGGAATTAGCATTTTGAAATGAAAAAAAAACCACCCCAAAACATTTATTTTTAATTTGGAAATGACATTTTGAAATTAAAAAGTTCATTTTAAGTGGATATTTCAAACTAGAAAATGGAAAAATTGCAATTAGCTCTTCCTGGGATTTTCAAAAGGGCCAAAATATAGTTAGATTCCCACATTCTAATTGACACAAATCGGACATCAGGAATGGTAACATACAAAAGCCAGTAGGAGAACACTTCAATCTTCCTGAACATTCTATAACATATTTAAAAGTAGCCATACTTGAACAAAAAAACTTCAGAAACAAACTTCAAAGAGAAACTGCAGAACTAAAATTCATTTGCAAATTTAACACCATTAATTTGGGCTTGAATAGGGACTGAGAGTGGCTGGATCACTACAAAAGCAGATTTGCCTCTCCTGGAATTGACACCTCCTCATCAATTATTGGGAGTGGACCACATCCACTCTGATCAAATTGGCCCTGTCAACACCGGTTCTCCACTTGTGAAGTAACTTCCTTCTTTTCATGTGTCAGTATAATAATGCCTGCATCTGTAAGAATTTGATTCCATTCATCTGAAGAAGTGGGTTTTTTACCCACGAAAGCTTATGCGCAAATAAATCTGTTAGTGTTTAAGGTGCCACCGGACTCCTTCACATTCCATTGAAAACTCATCAGGATTTGAGCAACTAAGAGTAAAATTTTCAGAAGTGTCTGAGTCTTGTTTGAAAATGGGACTTTGGCTCCTGAGGAACTTAGATGCTTTATTTTTTTTTACCATATTTCTTTCAGGTTTTAAAAAATTTCAGCCAAAATCAGAAAATGCAAAATGTTAGGTTCTGATCCTAACATGAACATAGGCTGGTTCTCAAACAAAGTCAGTCTGAGCTATTATATAAGGTGCAACATGGGAATTCTTTATTCCAGGTGGACACTAATAGTTCAGTGTGAGGAGTTCATTTCTCTTGAGAAAAAATATACTGCCTATCATTTTCCATAGAGACCTTTTTATCTCTTTGTTTCTTAGACTGTAAATGATTGGATTCATTAGTGGTGGCACCACACAATAGAACACAGCAGCCATCAGGTCTAGAGATGCTGAAGACATCGACCTGGGCCTCATGTACGTAAATGATGCTGTACTGATAAATAAACAAAAAACAAACAGGTGTGGGATGCAGGTGGAGAAGGCTTTGTACCTGCCCAGCTCAGAGGGGATTCTCATCACCGTGGAGAAGATGTGAATGTAGGACACAATTATCAATACAAAGCAGACCACACCGACAAGGGACACAAGGGCAATCAAGACAATTACATTAGCGTGTGTATAAGAGCAAGAGATCTTTAGCAACTGTGGGATATCACAGAAAAACTGAGCGATAACATTGGACCCGCAGAAATGTAACCTAAATGTATTAGCTGTTTGTAATACAGAGCAGATCATGCCGCTGATCCATGAACTCACTGCCAACTGGGCACATGCACCTCTGTTCATAGTCACTTTGTAATGCAGAGGGCGGCAGATTGCAATGTAGCGGTCATACGCCATCACCGTGAGAAAGGCCAGCTCTGCTCTTGCAAAAGTTATAACCAGAAAGACTTGGGTGACACATCCAGAGAAAGAGATGAGTCTATTGTTGGTTAGGGAGTCAGCCATGGACTTGGGGACCGTGACTGAGATGTAGCAGAGGTCTAGGAAGGATAAGTTGCCCAGGAAAAAGTACATGGGGGTGTGAAGGTGCTGGTCGAGGGCTATGACGCTGATGATGAGAAGATTCCCCACCAGGGCTGCCAGGTAAATCACTAGAAACACCAGAAAGTGTAAAATCTGCTGTTCCCGCACGTCAGAGAATCCCAGGAGAAGGAACTCTGTCACGGTGGTTTGGTTGGACATATCTTCTGTAGATGTACACTGCAGAGGGAAGGCCAATGTGAAATGGTTATGGAAGGAGAAACAGAAGATACATGGAGACTGGTTTTATTTATTACTCTGTAGGACACATGTGGCAGCTCAGGAAAATAACAAGATCCTTCCCTTTCTTCGCCATCACCATGTAATTACAATGTTTACAATGCAGGTTCATGGGTTTCTACTTTATTGGCAGCTTCTTTTTCAACAGACCTACTGCTTGTGTTTATTTTAAGCCCTCTCTGGTTATTGTACTGACTAAGAAGCTGGGAGTGGATGACGGGATGGATCATCTGATGATTGCCTGTTCTGTTCATTCACTTTGAAACACCTGGCATGGGCCACAGTCGGAAGAAAGGAGACTGAGCTAGATGGACCATTGGTCTGACCCAGTATGGTCAATCTTATGTTATTAAGGCCTTGACTCACAAAGGGTCTTAGGCCCCTAAATGCCATTTTAGGCATCTCAGTCCAGTATTTGTGCCCCACTGGAAATCACAAAATCCCCGCTCAGCTGCTGCCTTACCCCGTAGATGGCTACAGTCCATTGGGGCCAGATTATTAAATGTATTTAGGCACCGGGTGGGATTTTCAAAAGTCTCTACGTGTGTAAAATTCATTGATTTCAATGGGTGTTAGGCTACCTGGTGCATTTGAAAATCCCATTAGGCACCCAAATACCTTTAAACATCTGGGCCTAGGTGCCTAACTTTCCACTGGTAAAGTCCTCTGGGCGTCTAAAAACCTGCTGGTGAGCAGGCCGAGGAGTTGCCTAAATCTAGGCATCCAGGTTTATGCCTCAGACCCAGGACAAAGGTAGATAGGGTTCCCCACATGGTGTTTAGCTCAGCGGTTAAAGCTCTCCCTCAGGATTTAGGAAGCCTGCGTTTGATACCCCCTTCTCCACACTATAGAAAAGGAAGTTGAGTCTCTGGTCGAGTGGGAGAGGGCCCTAGTCACTGGGTTATGGGGTATTCCGGGCAGGGTGTCTTCAATCTGTTCTGCTGAAGGTGTTCCACGGTGTATAAAAAATTAAAAGTGAATTGGGCCAGATATACAGAGGGCCAGGATCACTCTATAGGCCAGTGGTTATGGCTCTTACCAGTCACCAGTCACCAGTCGCAAGCTGGGCTATCTCAGGTGAATTTAAACAAAGGTGAGATATGATAAGATCTAGTTACTGGGTAAACTGGGCACAAGCAACTAATATGTGCTTTAATATGGCTAAATGTAAATGAATACATCTAGGAACAAAGAGAATAGGCCATACTTATAGGATGGGAAAATCTGTCCTAGGAAGCAGTGACTCTAAAAAAGATTTCAGGGTTGTGATGAATAAATCAGTTGAACATGAGCTCCCAGTGTGATGCTGTCAGGGCCGGCTCCAGGCACCAGGCAACCAAGCACATGCTTGGAGCGGCACCTGGTAAGGGGCGGTGGGGGGCATTCCGCGGGGGGGGGCGCTCCGGCGGCGCGGCGCTCGGGGGGGGGGCGGCGGTGCCAGATGCTTCAGAGGTAATGAACAGAACAGGGCAGAGTCAGAAGCATGGGGTTGCATCCCTGAGCATCTTGACTAATAGCCATTGATGGACCTATCCTTCCTGAATTTAGCTAGTTCTTTTTTTAACTCGATTATACTTCTGACCTTCACAACATCCCCAGCAACAAGTTCCACAAGGTGTGTGTTGTGTGAAGAAGCACTTCCTTTTGTTTTAAACCTGCTGCCTATTAATTTCATTGGGTGACCCCCGGTTCTTGTGTTCTCTGAAGGGCTAAATAATATTTCCCTATTCACTTCTCCACACCATTCATGATTTTATAGACCTCTATCATACCCGCCCCCTCCTATTCATCGCTTTTCAAAGCTCAACAGTTCTAGTCTTTTGAATCTCTCCTCATATGGAAACTGTTCCATACTCCTAATAATTTCTGTTGCCCTTCTCTGTACTTTTTCCCATTCTAATATATATTTTTTGAGATACGGTGACCAGAACTGCACACAGTACTCAAGGTCTGGGTGTATCATGGATGTATATAATGGCATTAAGATATTTTCTATTTTATTATCTATCCCTTTCCTAATGGTCCCTAACATTCTGTTAGTGTTTTTGTCTGCTGCTGCACATTGAGCGGATGTTTTCAGAGAACTATCTCCAATGACTTTAAGATTATTTTTTTAATAGTAACAGCTAATTTAGACCCCATCATTGTGTATGAATAGTTGGGATTATGTTTTCCAGTGTGCATTACTTTGCATTTGTTCACATTGAATTTAATCTGCCATTTTCGTGCCAAAGTCATATAATCATAGGACTGAAGGGGACCTTGAGAGGTCATCCAGTCCCGTTCCCTGCACTCATAAGAATATAAGAACATAAGAATGGCTGTACTGGGTCAGACCAAAGGTCCATCCAGCCCAGTATCCGTCTACCGACAGTGGCCAATGCCAGGTGCCCCAGAGGGAGTGAAGCTAACAGGTAATGATCAAGGGGACTGGACTCGATGACCTCTCAAGGTCCCTTCCAGTCCTAGAATCTATGAATCTATGAATAAGTGATCTCTCTCCTGCCGTCTATAACCACCCTCTGACAAACAGAGGCTAGGGACACCATTCCTTACCCATCCTGGCTAATAGCCATTAATGGACTTAACCTCCATGAATTTATCCGGTTCTCTTTTAAACACTGTTATAGTCCTAGCCTTCACAACCTCCTCAGGCAAGGTGTTCCACAAGTTGACTGTGAGCTGTGTGAAGAACTTCCTTTTATTTCTTTTAAACCTGCTGCCCATTAATTTCATTTGGTGAACCCTAGTTCTTATATTATGGGAACAAGTAAATAACTTTTCCTTATTCACTTTCTCCACATCGCTCATGATTTTATATACCTCTATCATATCCCCCCTTAGTCTCCTCTTTTCCAAGCTGAAAGTCCTAGCCTCTTTAATCTCTCCTCATATGGGACCCGTTTCAAATCCCTAATCATTTTAGTTGCCCTTCTCTGAACCTTTTCTAATGCCAGTATATCTTTTTTGAGGTGAGGAGACCACATCTCCACACAGTATTCAAGATGTGGGCGTATCATGGATTTATATAAGGGCAATAAGATATTCTCCCTCTTATTCTCTATCCCCTTTTTAATGATTCCTAACATCCTGTTTGCTTTTTTGACTGCCCCTGCACACTGCGTGAACGTCTTCAGAGAACTATCCACGATGACTCCAAGATCTTTTTCCTGATTTGTTGTAGCTAAATTAGCCCTCATCATATTGTATATGTAGTTGGGGTTATTTTTCCCAATGTGCATTACTTCACATTTGTACACATTAAATTTCATTTGCCATTTTGTTGCCCAATCACTTAATTTTGTGAGATCTTTTTGAAGTTCTTCACAGTCTGCTTTAGTCTTAACTATCTTGAGCAGTTTAGTATCATCTGCAAACTTTGCCACCTCACTTTTTACCCCTTTCTCCAAATCATTTATGAATAAGTTGAATAGGATTGGTCCTAGGACTGACTCTTGGGGAACACCACTAGTTACCCCTCTCCATTCTGAAAATTTACCATTTATTCCTACCCTTTGTTCCCTGTCTTTTAACCAGTTCTCAATCCATGAAAGGATCTTCCCTCTTATCCCATGACAACCCAATTTATGTAAGAGCTTTTGGTGAGGGATGTTGTCAAATGCTTTCTGGAAATCTAAGTACACTATGTCCACTGGATCCCCCTTGTCCACATGTTTGTTGACCCCTTTAAAGAACTCTAATAGATTAGTAAGACATGATTTCCCTTTACAAAAACCATGTTGAATTTTGCACTACAATTTATGTTCTTCTATGTCTCACAATTTTATTTTTTACAATTGTTTCAACTAATTTGCCGGGTACTGATGTTAGACTTACCGGTCTGTAATTGCCGGGATCACCTCTAGAGCCCTTTTTAAATATTGGTGTTACATTAGCTATCTTCCAGTCAATGGGTACAGAAGCCGATTTAAAGGACAGGTTACAAACCACAGTTAGTAGTTCTGCAATTTCACATTTGAGTTCTTTCAGAACTCATGGGTGAATGCCATCTTATCCTGGTGACCTCCTCTAGTGACACTTCAATCTGTGACAGTTCCTCAGATTTGTCACCTACAAAAGCCGGCTCAGATTTGGGAATCTCCCTAACAGCCTCAGCCATGAAGACTGAAGCAAAGAATTAATTTAGTTTCTCCGCAATGACTTTATTGTCTTTAAGTGCTCCTTTTCTACGTCGATCGTCCAGGGGCCCCACTGGTTGTTCAGCAGGCTTTCCGCTTCTGATGTACTTTAAAAATATTTTGTTATTACCTTTTGAGTTTTTGGCTAGCTGTTCTTCAAACTCCTTTTTGGCTTTTCTTATTATATTTTTACACTTAATTTGGCAGTGTTTATGCTCCTTTCTATTTACCTCACTAGGATTTGTCTTCCACTTTTTAAAAGATGCCTTTTTATCTCCCACTGCTTCTTTTACATGGTTGTTAAGCCACAGTCGCTCTTTTTTAGTTCCTTTACTGTGTTTTTTAATTTGGGGTATACATTTAAGTGGGGCCTCTATTATGGTCTCTTTGAAAAGTGTCCATGCAGCTTGCAGGGATTTCACTCTAGTCACTGTACCTTTTAATTTCTGTTTAACTAACCCCCTCATTTTTGCATAGTTCCCCTTTCTGAAGTTAAATGCCACAGTGTTGGGCTGTTGAGGTGTTCTTCCTACCACAGGAATGTTAAAAGTTATTATATTATGGTCACTATTTCCAAGCGGTCCTGTTATAGTTACCTCTTGGACCAGATCCTGCGCTCCACTCAGGACTAAATCGAGAATTGCCTCTCCCCTTGTGGGTTCCTGTACCAGTGGCTCCAAGAAGCAGTCATTTAAAGTATCGAAAAATTTTGTCTCTGCATTTCAGCCTGAGGTGGCATGTTCCCAGTCAATATGGGGATAATTGAAATCCCCCACTATTATTGAGTTCTTTATTTTGATAGCCTCTCTAATCTCCCTTAGCATTTCATCATCACTATCACTGTCCTGGTCAAGTGGTTGATAATAAGATCCCTATTGTTATATTCTTATTAGAGCATGAAATTACTATCCATAGAGATTCTATGGAACATGTGGATTCACTTTAGATTTTTTCTTCATCTGAGTCTACATTTTCTTTCACATATAGTGCCATTCCACCCTCCCCCACCGCATGACCTGTTCTGTCCTTCCGATATATTTTGTACCCCGAAATGATTGTGTCCCATTGATTGTCCTCACTCCACCAGGTTTCTGTGATGCCTATTATATCAATATCCTCCTTTAACACAAGGCTCTCTAGTTCAGCCACCTTATTATTTAGACTTCTAGCATTTGTGTACAAGCACTTTAAAAACTTGTCACTGTTTATTTGTCTTCCCCTTTCTGATGTGTCAGATTCTTTTTTATGAGAATGTTTCTTGTGTGATCTGGCCCCTACTTTATCCTCTTCCATCCTCTCCTCCTGACTAAAACCTAGAGAATCTCTATCAATAGACTCTCCTCTAAGAGAAGTCTCTGTCCAATCCATGTGCTCCTCTGCAGCAGTTGGCTTTCCCCCATCTCTTAGTTTAAAAACTGCTCTGCAACCTTTTCAATGTTAAGTGCCAGCAGTTTGGTTCCACTTTGGTTTAGGGGAAGCCCATCTCTCCTTTATAGGCTCCCGCATCCCAAAAGTTTCCCCACTTCCAAATAAATCTAAACCCCTCCTCTCTACACCATCGTCTCATCCATGCATTGAGACTCTGAAGCTCTGCCTGCCTATCTGGCCCTGCGCATAGAACTGGAAGCATTTCTGAGAATGCCACCATAGATGTCCTGGATTATTTAGTCCATTTAGACTAAATATTATCTAGACCATCCCTGACAGGTGTTTGTCTAACCTGCTCTTTAAAAATCTCCAATGATGGAGATTCCACAACCTCTCTAGGCAATTTATTCCAGTGCTTAACTGCCCTGACAGATAGGAAGTTTTTCCTAATGTCCAACCTAAACTGCCCTTGCTGGAATTTAAGCCCATTGCTTCTTGTCCTATCCTCAGAGGTTAAGAACAATATTTTTTCTCCCTCCTCCTTGTAACAACCTTTTATGTACTTGAAAACTATCATGTCCCCTCTCAATCTTCTCTTCTCCAGACTAAACAAACCCAATTTTTTCAATCTTCCTTCACAGGTCATGTTTTCTAGACCTTTAATAATGTTTGATGCTCTTTTCTGGACTTTCTCCAATTTGTCCACATCTTTCCTGAAATGTGGCACCCAGAACTGGACACAATACTCCAGTTGAGGCCTAATCAGTGCAGAGTAGAGCAGAAGAATTACTTCTCATGTCTTGCTTATACTAACACTCCTGCTAACACATCCCAGAATGATGTTTGCTTTTTTTGCAACAATGTTACACTGTTGACTCATATTTAGCTTGTGATCCACTATGACCCCCAGATCCGTTTCTGCAGTATTCCTTCCTTGGCAGTCTTTTCCCATTTTGTATGTGTGCAACTGATTGTTCCTTCCTAAGTGGAATATTTTGCATTTGTCCTTATTGAATTTCATCCTATTTACTTCAGACCATTTTTCCAGTTTGTCCAGATCATTTTAAATTATAATCCTATCCTCCAACGTACTTGCAACCCCTCCCAGCGTGGTATCGTCTGCAAACTTTATAAGTGTACTCTCTATGCCATTATCTAAATCATTGATGAAGATATTTAACAGAACTGGACCCAGAACTGATACCTGTGGGACCCCACCCAATATCCTCTTCCAGCATGACTGTGAACCACTGATAATTACTCTCTGGGAATGGTTTTCCAACAAGTTATACACCTATCTTATAGTAGCTCCATCTAAGTTGAATTTCCATAGTTTGTTTATGAGACGATCATGCGAGACAGTATCAAAAGCCTTACTAAAGTCAAGATATATCACATGCCCCCATATAGATATACCACTCCCCCCCCCTATTCTCAAGGCTTGTTACCCTGTCAAAGAAAGCTATCAGGTTGGTTCGGCACTATTTGTTCTTGACAAATTCATGCTGACTGTTACTTATTACCTTATTATCTTCTACATGTTTGAAAATTGATTGCTTAATTACTTGCTTCATTATCTTTCTGGATACTGAAGTTAAGTTGACTGGTCACCAAATTTTGTGAGTTTCCTTTGTAACTCTTCACAGTCTGCTTTGGATTTAACAACCTTGAATAATTTTGTATCATCTGCAAACTTTGCCATATAACTGCTTACCCCTTTTTCTGGATCATTTATGAATATGTTGAAAAGCACTGCTCCCAGTACAAATCGTTGGGGGACCACTCCATTTACCTCACTCTACTGTGAAAACTGACCTTTTATTCCTACCTTTTATTGCCTATCTTTTAACCAGTTACTGATCCATGAGAGGACCTTCCTTCTTATACCATGTCTGCCTACGTAGCTTAATAGCCTTTGGTGAGGGACCTTGTCAAAGACTTTCTGAAAATCCAAGTACACTATATTGACTGGATCTCCCTTGTCCACATATTTGTTGACACACTCAAAGAATTATAATATATTGATCAAACATGATTGCCCTTTACAAAAGCCATGTTGACTCTTCCCCAATGTAATGTGTTCATCTATGTGTCTGATCATTCCGTTCTTTACTACAATTTCAACCAAATTGCCTGGTACTGAAATAAGGCTCACTGGTCTTTAGTTGTCAGGATCACCTCTGGAGCCTTTTTAAACAAATGGCATTACATCAACCATCCTCCGGTTATCTGGTACAGAGGCTGATTTATGCAATAGGATATATACCACAGTTAGTTGTTCTGCAATTTCCTATTTGTGTTCCTTTAGAACTCTTGAGTGAATCTTGGCACTGGTGTGACTAGTGCTAGAATGCTGTGTCAGGTTTTGGTGCCCACAATTCAAAAAGGATGTTGATAAATTGAAGAAGGTTCTGGAAGACCCACAAGAATGATTAGAGGATTAGAAAACATGCCTTACAGAGATAGATTCAAAGAGCTCAATCTATTTATCTTAACAAAGAGAAGCTTAAGGGTTTACTTGATTACAGTCTCTAAGTATCTACATGGGGAACAAATATTTAATAATGGGCTCTGCAATCTAGCAGAGAAAGGTATAGCACAATTCAATGGCTGGAAGCTGAAGATCGAAAAATTCAGACTGGAAATAAGGTGTACATTTTTAAGAGTCAAATATCAGGGGGTAGCCTTGTTAGTCTGTATCTACAAAAACAAAAAGGAGTCTGGTGGCACCTTAAAGACTTAAATAAATCTGTTAGTCTTTAAGGTGCCACCAGACTCCTTGTTATTTTTAAGAGTAAAAGTAATTAACTAAAGTAACAATTTACCAAGGGTCGTGGTGGGTTCTCCATCACTGACAATTTTTAAATCAAGATTGGATGTTTTTAAAAAATCTGCTCTAGGAATTATTTTAGGGAAGTTCTATGGCCTGTGTTATACAAGAGATCACACTAGATAATCACAATGTTCCCTTCTGGCCTTGGAATCTATGCCCGGGTCTACACTAGCGGGGGGGAGAGGGGGGGCAACCTAAGATAACCAACTTCAGCTATGCGTATCTTAGGTCAACTTACCTGGCCATGAGGTGCCTAACATCCATTGATTTTAATGGGTTTTAGGTGCCAGAGGTTCTTTTGAGAATCCCACTAGGTGCCTAAATACTTTTTAAAATCTGGCACTAAGTGTCTGCAGGAGACTAAAGGCCTGAATCTGACCTCACTGACACCAGCCCAATCCCACTGAACTCCCTGTGCTTGTTCCTGATTTACACCCATTCTACAAACTGGGGAATGGAGGGACATGGATGTTAAGTCACTTGCCCAAAGTTACAGAGCAAGACACTGGCAGTGCAGAAACTGGGACCAAGCTCTTCATTCAGATCCCACCTTTCCCATTATGTAAAAAAGATACAAATTATTGAAATGAGTTTGCCCCTGGGTACAATAAAATTAGTTATACCAGGCTGATTTAATTCACAGTAAAATGTGACATTTTCATTCACATGTATATGGTTAAATTCGACCCCTTAAAAACCTCAGGGATTTAATGACAGCAGTCAACTTACTGTGTTGAGAAGTGCGGCTTTCACCCAGCTAATGTTGTGTTTGCTTTCCAACTTCAGAATACTGCTGGTCGCAAAAGGAATTATCATTGAAGCTTCTGTCTAATCTCTCTATCTGTCTACAACTAATGACCCAATCACTGTAGTATCTAGATGCCAAATGCTCAGTTACTAAAGAACCCTTTCATTGTTCTCACTGAGACTGAATATCAATAAACTCAGACCTCTTGCTCACTGCCTATGAGCTGCGTGGCTGACTCTGGGTGTCTCTGGCAGCAAAGGGTTGGTGATGTGGGCCGAAGATTTATCCATGTCTGTTCTCTAAGGATGGTTGGTGAGTCACTCTCTGGAGCCCTGTTCAGGCTCAGAAGCGGAGGCTCAAAGGCAAAAGTTAACTTCTCTGGGAGTTTCTGCTGTTTCATGAAACTCAAGTGAGACCAAAGACTGAGATGCAGGGGGACTTCATGGGCTGAGCTCAGGGCTGGGAGCCAGGATCACCATGTGCAGAGGATCTGTGTGTTTCCTTGACACTGAAAGTGTCTCTATGTCTATTACATTGTGCTGTGTCTGTCTGTTCATTGCGAGTTCAATAATCTGTCAGTTCCTGGCTTCCCTGGTTATCATCATGCTGATGTGAGATGCTTAGTTCTGTGCTTCTGTCCCAGGCCTCACCCCTGCTGCTAGGGTGGAGATGCTTGGGGAGCCATGAAGCAGCCTGTTATTAAAGCAGGATCAAAATCGTCAGCACTTCCCACCCTGCTCAGCTCTGTTTAACGTGTGCTGAACCATGCAACTATCCTGGACAGGATAGAGTCCTCTCTGAACCAAAGTCACCTGCCTGGCCCAGATTAGGGGGTGAGGTTGAATACATGTAATAGCTGAACTCAGGTTAGTGACTTGCAGATTTGCATGGCAGAGGGCCAATGAGAACAGAGTCCTATACTGAAATCGTTACCAAGCAGTTGAAACTTTATTAAATCTTTAGGCTTGGGATTTTCAAAGCTGCCTAGGAGAGTTCAGCATCCAAGTCCTATTGATTGTAATAGGAACTGAGCATCCAAATCCCTCCAGCAGTTCTGAAGTTCTCACCAATAATTTCTAAAATGATGGTTATTGGTCTAAATCATCCAGAGGTCTCAGGTGGAGTTTAAGGTGTTGGTTCTGAATAAAGCTGTCCAAAATTTTGCAGACACATTTCCTTCTTCCAAAAAATGCATGTCGAGGTTGTTAAAAAACATTGCTAATTTGTGTCAAATTCCCTGAATTGTTTTGGCTGGGGAAAAAATGACATTTTCTAAACAAAATGTTTTGATTTGTTTCTTTGAAATGACTTTTTGTTTTGAATTTTGCTTCGATTTTATTTTCTTTGTTAAATTGCATTTTGGGTGAAGCAGAACCTTCTGTTTGACCTAAGACTTTAAAAAAATATATATCTTTCGGTTCAGCCACGAAACTGAGACGTTTCTTATTCTCACTGCTGTAGGTATGACCTATAAAGCTGACATGGCTTGAGCCTGGCCCACCTGAGGGACTGCCTCTCCCTCCGTGACTTACTGATACACAGCTGTGGTCAGCCTGGACTCCCGAGCTGCATCCTCCTCTTTATAAAGAGAAGGGGTGTCAAACTCAGGTATAACCACACAGCTCCTTCTCCTCACTCACATCAATTAGATTTATTATTTAGAGTTGGAGAGAAGATCCTTCCCTTCTCAGAAACTATCACCCTCTCCTGAGTATCTTTATTTAATGGCCACCATCTTGGTTGACATACCAAGGACTGAAACAGGAAACCTGCAGATGTAAACACATGAGCTGCTCCAGCTTAAGCTAAAGGGACAATGCCCTTTAGTACTCCCTGTACCAGGTTCATATCCTCCATGGATGGAGCTCAGAGGTGGATGCTCTACATACACTGGCAACTGGGTTTCACTTGCAATGAAGGTTTTATCTGTCTATTGCTCCTTTCAGTCATTGCAGTGGTGGGAACTGGGAAGCTACAGAATTGTCAGTGGGGAAGAACTTAGAAATTGGTCTTCTCTTGCATGGGGACAGGTTATGGACCTAGAACCCAGGACTCCATTATCCCTCTCTTGAACTGTGAGGAAAATGGGACTTTGAGCCATGATTGAATCTTGACCCCAATATCCCTGTTTGTGCCCCACTCTTATGAGCCCCATGATGTACACCCACATGGGGCCCAGCTCAATAGCCTCACTGTGTCAGGCCCTGCTGGCTGTCTTCTTCTATTCTGTGGTTCCACAATTATTAGAGCCTGAGGACCAAGGACATAAATGGTTCCCTGGGGTAAAGGGTAGGGAGGATATTTTTCAGGGGGAAAAAAACCCTTAGAATCATAGAATATCAGGGTTGGAAGGGACCTCAGGAGGTCATCTAGTCCAACCCCTGCTCAAAGCAGGACCAATTCCCAACTAAATCATCCCAGCCAGGGCTTTGTCAAGCTGGGCCTTAAAAACCTCCAAGGAAGGAGATTCCACCACCTCCCTAGGTAAAGCATTCCAGTGTTTCACCACCCTCCTAGTGAAATAGTGTTTCCTAATATCCAACCTAGACCTCCCCCACTGCAACTTGAGACCATTGCTCCTTGTTCTGTCATCTGCCACCACTGAGAACAGCCGAGCTCCATCCTCTTTGGAACCCCCCCCGCAAGGTAGTGGAAAGCAGCTATCAAATCCCCCCTCATTCTTCTCTTCTGGAGACTAAACAATCCCAGTTCCCTCAGCCTCTCCTCATAAGTCATGTGCCCCAAACCCCTAATCATTTTTGTTGCCCTCCGCTGGACTCTTTCCAATATTTCCACATCCTTCTTGTAGTGTGGGGCCCAAAACTGGACACAGTACTCCAGATGAGGCCTCACCAATGTCGCATAACAAGGGAACGATCACGTCCCTCGATCTGCTGGCAATGCTCCTACTTATACAGCCCAAAATGCCGTTAGCCTTCTTGGCAACAAGAGCACACTGTTGACTCATATCCAGCTTCTCGTCCACTGTGACCCCTAGGTCCTTTTCCGCAGAACTGCTACCTAGCCATTTGGTCCCTAGTCTGTAGCAGTGCATAGGATTCTTCCGTCCTAAGTGCAGGACTCTGCACTTGTCCTTGTTGAACCTCATCAGGTTTCTTTTGGCCCAATCCTCTAATTTGTCTAGGACCCTCTGTATCTGATCCCTACCCTCCAGCGTATTTACCACGCCTCCCAGTTTAGTGTCATCTGCAAACTTGCTGAGAGTGCAGTCCACGCCATCCTCCAGATCATTAATAAAGATATTAAACAAAACCGGCCCCAGGACCGACCCTTGGGGCACTCCGCTTGAAACCGGCTGCCAACTAGACATGGAGCCATTGATCATTACCCGTTGAGCCCGACGATCTAGCCAGCTTTCTATCCACCTTACAGTCCATTCATCCAGCCCATACTTCTTTAACTTGGTGGCAAGAATACTGTGGGAGACAGTATCAAAAGCTTTGCTAAAGTCAAGGAATAACATGTCCACTGCTTTCCCCTCATCCACAGAGCCAGTTATCTCATCAGAGAAGGCAATTAGGTTAGTCAGGCAAGACTTCCCCTTGGTGAATCCATCCTGACTGTTGCTGATCACTTTCCTCTCCTCTAAGTGTTTCATAATTGATTCCTGGCGGACCTGCTCCATGATTTTTCCAGGGACTGAGGTGAGGCTGACTGGCCTGTAGTTCCCTGGATCCTCCTTCTTCCCTTTTTTAAAGATGGGCACTACATTAGCCTTTTTCCAGTCATCCGGGACCTCTCCCGATCGCCATGAGTTTTCAATGATGATGGCCAATGGCTCCGCAATCACATCCGCCAACTCCTTTAGCATCCTCGGATGCAGCGCATCCGGCCCCATGGATTTGTGCTCATCCAGTTTTTCTAAATAGTTCCGAACCACTTCTTTCTCCAAGGAGGGCTGGTCACCTCCTCCCCATACTGTGCTGCCCAGTGCAGCAGTCTGGGAGCTGACCTTGTTTATGAAGACAGAGGCAAAAAAAGCATTGAGTACATTAGCTTTTTCCACTTCCTCTGTCACTAGGTTGCCTCCCTCATTCAGTAAGGGGCCCACACTTTCCTTGACTTTCTTCTTGTTGCTAACATACCTGAAGAAACCCTTCTTGTTACTCTTAACATCTCTTGCTAGCTGCAACTCCAAGTGCGATTTGGCCTTCCTGATTTCACTCTTGCATGCCTGAGCGATATTTTTATACTCCTCCCTGGTCATTTGTCCAATCTTCCACTTCTTGTAAGCTTCTTTTTTGCGTTTAAGGTCAGCAAGGATTTCACTGTTAAGCCAAGCTGGTCGCCTGCCATATTTACTGTTCTTTCTACACGTCGGGATGGTTTGTTCCTGCAACCGCAATAAGGATTCTTTAAAATACAGCCAGCTCTCCTGGATCCCTTTGCCCTTCATCTTATTCTCCCAGGGGATCCTGCCCATCTGTTCCCTGAGGGAGTCAAAGTCTGCTTTTCTGAAGTCCAGGGTCCGTATTCTGCTGCTCTCCTTTCTTCCTTGTGTCAGGATCCTGAACTCGACCATCTCATGGTCACTGCCTCCCAGGTTCCCATCCACTTTTGCTTCCCCTACTAATTCTTCCCTGTTTGTGAGCAGCAGGTCAAGAAAAGCTCTGCCCCTAGTTGGTTCCTCTAGCACTTGCACTAGGAAATTGTCCCCTACACTTTCCAAAGACTTCCTGGATTTTCTGTGCACCGCTGTATTGCTCTCCCAGCAGCTATCAGGGTGATTAAAGTCTCCCATGAGAACCAGGGCCTGCGATCTAGCAACTTCTGTTAGTTGCCGGAAGAACGCCTTGTCCACCTCATCCCACTGGTCTGGTGGTCTATAGCAGACTCCAACCACGACATCACCCTTGTTGCTCACACTTCTCAACTTTATCCAGAGACTCTCAGGTTTTTCTGCAGTTTCATACCGGAGCTCTGAACAGTCATACATACAATGCAACTCCCCCACCTTTTCTGCCCTGCCTGTCCTTCCTGAACAGTTTATATCCATACATGACAGTACTCCAGTCATGTGAGTTATCCCACCAGTCTCTGTTATTCCAATCGCATCATAGTTCCCTGACTATGCCAGGACTTCCAGTTCTCCCTGCTTGTTTCCCAGGCTTCTTGCATTTGTGTATAGGCACTTAAGATAACTCATCGATCGTCCCTCTTTCTCAGTATGAGACAGGAGTCCTCCCCTCTTGCACTCTCCTGCTCTTGCTTCCTCCCAGGATCCCATTTCCCCACTTACCTCAGGGCTTTGGTCTCCTTCCCCCGGTGAACCTAGTTTAAAGCCCTCCTCACTAGGTTAGCCAGCCTGCTTGTGAAGATGCTCTTCCCTCTCTTCGTTAGGTGGAGACCGTCTCTGCCTAGCACTCCTCCTTCTTGGAACACCATCCCATGGTCGAAGAATGCAAAGCTTTCTCTCCGACACCACCTGCGTAGCCATTCGTTGACTTCCACGATTCGACGGTCTCTACCCAGGCCTTTTCCTTGCACAGGAAGGATGGACAAGAACACCACTTGCACCTCAAACTCCTTTATCCTTCTTCCTAGAGCCACGTAGTCTGCAGTGATATGCTCAAGGTCATTCTTGGCAGTATCATTGGTTCCCACGTGGAGAAGCAGGAAGGGGTAGCGATCCGAGGGCTTGATGAGTCTCGGCAGTCTCTCCGTCACATCGTGTATCCTAGCTCCTGGCAAGCAGCAGACCTCTCGGTTTTCCCAGTCGGGGTGGCAGATAGATGACTCAGTCCCCCTGAGGAGGGAGTCCCCGACCACCACCACCCTCCTCCTCCTCTTGGGAGTGGTGGTTGTGGAACCCTCATCCCTAAGACAGTGCATCTTTTGCCTTCTGATCGGTGGAGTCTCCTTCTGCTCCCTTCCTTCAGATGTGTCATCTAGTCCATTCTCCGCATTAGTACCTGTAGAGAAAACACGGAAACGATTGCTCACCTGTATCTCCATTGCTGGTACATGGACGCTCCTCTTTCTCCTTCTGGAGGTCACATGCTGCCAAACTTCTTCACCATCCTTCTGTCCCTGCTGTGCCTGCTCTGAATCTTCAGAACATTGTGGCCATAGAAGCATCTCCTGACGTCTGTCCAGGAAATCTTCATTTTCCCTTATGCAACGCAGAGTCGATACTCGTTTCTCCAGACCTCGAACCTTCTTTTCCAATATGGAGACCAGCTTGCACTTTGTACAGACAAAGTCGCTTCTGTCCTGTGGAAGAAAGACAAACATGGCACAACCTGTGCAGGTTACAACAGCTGATCGCTCACCTTCCATATCACCTTCCTCTTAAGAGCTTGCTCAGCTGTTGCAGTAACTACTCAGAGAAACCCACAAATGAAAGCCTCAGTGCGCTCTCCCCAGGCAAACTCCCTCTGTTAGCCTCTGCTGTTCACCGCTCAGCTGGTTCGCTGCTGACTGCCCTTATATACCAGTCAGGCCCACTCAAGGCCCACCTGGAACAAAGCACTCCCAATTCACACTTTTCGAACAAACAAGCAAGCAATCAAGCACACGGTCAAACTGACAAACTGTCCCAGCAACAGACAGACACTCAGATACTCACCAACACAGCCCCCCTAATGCAGCACTTAGCGTACCTTCTCTCGGACAGCTCCCAGGCAAACTCCCTCTGTTAGCCTCTGCTGTTTGCTGCCTTGTGGTCCACTCTTAGTGTTGTGGGTTAGATCTTTCTTATTATTAAACCTGAGCTACCTGGGACAAAGGCATCTGTGGGGGGAAGAGCAAACACAGGTGGTTGCACCAATTAAAGGTTCCAGTTCCCCGACAGGTCGTATTCTGCTAACCCAAGCTACACAATCTAATGAAAAAGTCTGGCTCATCTCAACCCTGTTGAAAAGATAAAACAAAATAAAATATGTCCTGCTTCCAGTCCTTTGCAACAGACGTGTGGATTCTCATAATCCGGTTCCCAGCAGAAAACAATTAGTCAGGTCTGCCTCCTGGTTTAAGACCTTTTAGAGAAATGTATAAATCAGCCAGCAGGTCTGTTGTACACATATACAAAGATATTTTTTGACTGAAAATTGAAAACCCAGATATCAATTTATTGTTTTTATTTTCAATAAAAAAGTTTGGTTTTCAGCAGTTTTTATCCAAAAATATTTGGGATTCAGATGAATATTTTTGGTTTTTGCTTGCCCAAAACTGAAAAAAAAAAGTTTTATTGTTTTTAGTTTCTTGACAAAAAGTTGAAGTATTCCACAGAAAATCCCCCATATTCCAGCTGTCATGAATGTTGGTGTGTGTATGTAATAGTTATGAATTGGTATTCCAAAATGTGACTTATGTGCTAAGTTTGTTCCAGACAGTTCCAACATCCTCACCCACAGGCTACAGACAGTCACAAAACCAGTCATTGCAGGGCATTAAAGATGAATGGGTCCAAGCAGCCAAACAATG
>NW_020691969.1:0-19149 GCF_002925995.2 Terrapene triunguis
TCCTGCAGTCCAATAAAATCGAGTCCCCAGGGGCATATTGGCCCTCTTGGCCCCAGTGCAGCGTCTCGCTTCTGATAATCCAAAACACAGATTCTTTCAAAAACAAAAACACAAACTCACCCAGTCTTCATCCCAGTTTCAGCTGGGCACAGCCGTACCTCCCCGAGGGACTGTCTTCCTGCTTCCCAGCACCTCCTACCTGGTGTTTGTCCTCCTCCACAGGCCTCCCTGCCTGGAGAGCTTTCCTCACTTTCTCCTGCTTCTTGAGCTTCTCCCCTGCTGGCTCAGAACCCTGCAGGAGTCGTCTCACTCGCTGCAGCGTCCACACACATGGCCACCATTTCCTGGGCTTGCCCCCTTCTCAGCAGCTTCCTGCTTCTTTTGTAGTGGAAGCACCTGATTCCTCTCCGGTGGGACTTATCCTGTAATCAGGGTTAGCTTAGCCCAGGCTCTCCAGCCCATGCGGCAGGCGCCCTGTTGCAGATGGGAACAGCAGAGGCAGTGCAGAAAGGCAGTATATGGTAGTGGTTAGAGCAGGAGACTAGGAATTAGAAGGTTTTTGTTTTATTTCTGACTGTCACAGACTGCGTGTATGACCTCAGGCAAGTCATTTAGTCTCCCTGTGCCTCCACCTGTAAAATGGAGATATTTCCTCTCCCAGCTTCTGTCTGTCTTGTCTATTTAGACTTTAAACTCCTGGGGCAGGGACTGGCTCTCTCTACATGTATGTACAGCGCCTAGCACAAGATCAGGGTGTGCCTGGTGAATGCTGACGACGCCCGGCATGCCAGTATTCACCTGTGATAGTTCTGAGTCACAGCTGGAAATGCCAGCATGGGGCAGGTTTAGTGCATGAACAGAAATGAGATGATTTGTTTGTACATGCGAATTAGAGTTTGTTTCCAGACACATTAGTGTGAGGACAATTTGTCTGTAACTCTAAAACAAGAGAAATGGAGTTGGGTTCTCAATTCGCAGTTCCTTTGTCTCCTCTGTTCTACTGGAGCAGCGGATAGAGTGTGCAAACCTTAAAGATCCAAGGACCCGTATCCCATCCCGCACTCCAGACTCAGTAACTGTCCTCAAGCATCTTTCCAACGTCAGCCAGTTTTAATTTCCTCATTGCCTTTCCCCCCATTGTGCTCTAACGCTCCTCAGTGACTATATTGAGCTCAAGTTTCCCTCTCACCCACATCTAAGTGCCTAACACAGGAATCCACAAATTTCTCTGAACGTCACCAGAATCATAGATACCACCATTAATATCATGGTAGGTTTTTCTCCTTTTGAGAGTGCGTGAGATGCAAGCTCAAAAGATTTGGCGTATTCCTTCACACTCTGGATGCTTATCTGACTATTATCCAAACTGATCTGAACTCATGAGGTTGCCTTCAGTCTCTGTGGCTCATAGTTCCCCCTCACTGCAGGGCCCTAAAGCCTGGACCACAGCTCGAGCCTGGAAGTCTACACCACAATGAAACTGCCCCGCAGCCGCGAGAGAGCCTGAGTTGACTGGCATGGGCCAGCTGTGGGTTTTTCTTTGCTGTATCAACATACCCTACATTAGTCCTCTTCCTTTTCTCCAAGTACACTCAGCTCTCTTTGGATGGGTTTGGTGATACCCCTGCTTTCTAGAGCTCTTAATATGGAGATACCTATCACATAGAACTGGAAGGGACCTTGAAAGGTCATCAGATCCAGTCCCCTGCCTTCACAACAGGACCAAGTACTGTCCCTGACAGATTTTTTTTCCTCCCCCAGATCCCTAAATGGCCCCCTCAAGGATTGAGCTCACAACCCTGGGTTTAGCAGGCCAATGCTCAAACCACTGAGCTATCCCTCCCTCCCTCTTCTTCCCATGTGAAGTGAAATTGAGCTTCAAAGTCACATTAATGGTCACCTCATTTCCCCTTGTAGTGACCCATAATTGTAGCTGGGAGTGGCACGTACCCAGAAGGGTACTTTGTGGTTCTTCTTTTGTGGCACTAACAAGATAAATTCCTGTTGTTCTCTTCAAATCATGTATGACTCTCAAAGTTCAGGTATACTCTCCATAGGGAAAAAATGAAGTCTCCAGTGAAATTAGAACACAAGACAGCAAACAGATCAGATCCACTCATTGTGCGACTCAGAAGAGGAGTTATCCCAGCAGATGGCTGGAAGAATTCTACAGTCCATACAGAGCTTGCTATGGCACTTTGCCTCATCTTCTGTGGGGGCCTGCCTAGGACTTTGTATCAAAAGGCTTCATACGAAGAGATGTTTGAAGATAATGTTTAGGAAGCTGTAATTTTCCTGCTTTTTGTCAATGGCCAGAATTGTTTCTGGGAAACACAGAAATCTTGCTATGGCTACAAACCGGAGAGCATCAGTTCACTTCTTAACACCCACGGGGGATATTTTAATGGCCAAGCTTTACAAAGGGGCCTGAAATGCTGGAGGAGAAAAACTGTTTCTTTAAATACTTCAGCTGATTGACGTGTTTCTGCATCAAGGTGAAGTCACTTGTGTTTCTCTCTCTCTGCAGCTGTTGACCTGCTGGTGAATCAGAGCCCTGCCTGTGTCAAGGAAGAGGAAGGGAAAGCGCTGACCATAGAATGTAGATTCAGGGCCCTGGAGAAACCCAGCACCAAGTACTCTGTTAAATGGTATAAAAACGGGACTGATGGAGACGAGAAGCAGCTGAAAAATGAAACAGGCTCAGTCACAACAACTCTAGATTTCTCAACGGGCCTGGCTTCTCTCACCTTGACTAAAGCTAGCGTGAGTGATTCTGGGTTCTACAGATGTGACTTCGGTAAAAATGGCCGTGGGAATGGAACCAGAGTGACGATCCAGGGTAACCAGCAGCATTATCTTCTCTGATCTGCATTGTCAGGATAGTACACTGTGGTCACCACTGACTCACACTTCCCACATGGTCACTGAAACCCCACAGCTACTTCCTAGCCTAGGACAGGGAGACGCAGTGTTATCTCAGAGATAGGCGGTGTGTAAATTATGGAGTGTTGTTGTAGCCGTGTGGGTCCCTGGATATTAGAGAGACAAGGTGGGTGAGTGTGTGTACCAGGCCCCATTAAAGGAGCAGCGAAGGTGGGTCCTCCAGACCTGCCTAGAAAGGCTGCAGGGTAGCAGCCAATCAGAGCACAGCAAGCTCAGTTAAAAGGAACTGCTGGGCCTGAGCAGGTCAGTTCCTGGCAGGGACCAGAGGAGTAAGGAAGGGTGCTCCTTGACAAAGCTCAAGGGAGAACCAGAAGGTGGATTCTGGTGGCATTGGCATGGAAAAAGAGGAGTTAAGAACTTCAGCCCTGAGATGAGGGTGAAGAGGAAGGGACTACATGGGAAGCAGCCCAGGGAACAACAGCAGCAACTATGACAGGAAGCAGCACGTGGCTGTTATTTGTAGAGTCCCTGGCTTGGGACCCGGAGTAGTGGGTGGGCCTGGGTCAGGGTGGCCAAAGCCCTGAGAAGGGGAGACGTTTATTTAGATGCCCAAGCACAGGGCTGGAATTTAAAGGGCTGAGGACCCCTCAGAGGGCCATTTGCTGGACTTTGTTACCCCAGAAGGGGACTGAACTTGCAGGCGTGACCTAGCTGGAGAGCTGGGGCAATAAGAACTGATAAGGCAAAGAGTCTCCAGGGAGAGTCCTGGGGGCACCGCTCTATACCAGAGCAGGCGCTCCTAGTTCCAGCCCCTATCCTGTGCCAATGAGCAGGACTCTTCTCTATCCCCTGCTTCCCCATCATTGATTTGACTCCAATTAGCAGGGCTGGATTGCCCAAGAGTATTGACTCGTCATATGTCAATGGACGACATTTTAGTCTGGCTGCTAGATTCTTTGGGTAGTGTCAATTTCCAGTGAATCTCTGTGATACATGGACCTTAAACACCACAGTAGTGCAGGGGGTTCCTGTTCTATGTGGATCCATAATGGGGCATTATGAGCTATGTCTACATACCACTTAAGAGGAAGAATGTATTACAATGCCTAATACAAACCTTCCTGCAAGCAAAGAAGGAATTGTTTTTCCATGGATATCAGACCTCCATGTTTAAACGTGAGGTCTAATTTTTTTTTTTTTAAAGTAAAGAGCATGAACAAGAAACATGGGGCCAGAGGGACACTGGCAGATCTTCCCCTTGGTTCTGATCTCTTGATGCTGTAGGAAGCAAGGGGTCAGGATTTCTTTTGATCACATGAGTCAGTAGCTGAGAGAAGCTTCCCTCTGCCCCCAAATCAAAACAAAACTTAGATCCACAACCAGAACTGGGAAGAATTTCCAGCGTAGTGCAGTTTGTTTTGGATGATGGTGAGTAAATTGGGTTGAAATAGCAGAACCAGAGCATTCGAGAACATTTCAATGAATGTCCTACACCGGCAAGCCCTGCTTGCAAATAGTGTCCTTCACATCAGATCCATGAGCCAAATCCTCAGCTGATACCAAGGGAGTGATGCTGATTTACACCAGTAAAGGCTCTAGTTCTGGAACTTCACAACTGGGATAGGAAGAAACCCTGACTGCAGCTGTCACAGCGAGTTTCTTAAAATTACTCCCACCCCAGGTACGAGGGCTGTAGCAAGAACTCCTCCCAAGCCTCTGAGTGTGAAAAAAAGAACCTATTTTCTATGAAAGACCTGTAATTCTAGCCAGACCGAAACACAAGGCACCCAAGAATCTCCACATGCTTCTTGAGTAAAGAGGAACCGAAAGCAAACAAATGAGAACAAATTACTGGCAGAGCCCTGCAGAAACACCCTCCACCCACAGTAGCAATCTTGCTTCCTCCCATTGGAGATCTTGCCCAGTCATCTTTATCCATGACATTCTGTGTATGTATATAATCACACACTCACGTCAACAGAAATGTTCCTGCACCAAGGTACAGTCACTTGTGCTTCTCTCTCTGCAGCTGTTGACCTGCTGGTGAATCAGACGCCTGCCGTAATGAATGGATTGGAAGGAGACACGCTCACTATAGAGTGTAGATTCAAGGTGGTGAAAGATTCCAGCACCACGTACAGTGTTACGTGGTATAAGAAGGGGGCTGATGGACACGAGAAAGAGCTGAAGAACGGAACAGGCCTTGTCACAACAGCTCTAGATTCCTCGAAGGGCCTGGCCTCTCTCACCTTGATCAAAATCAATAGGAACGACTCCGGGCTCTACAGATGTGACTTTGGTATAAATGGTGGTGGAAATGGAACCAGAGTGACCATCCATGGTAAATAGCAGCATTGTGTTCTCAGATCTTCACTGTATTTCCTAGGGAAGAATAAGGACTAGGAAAGGAAGAGCTAATGCTAATACTTTGCATGGGGTGATATTGATGGAACAGGAGTTGCTGGCAAACAGAAGGAGAAGGCAAAGCTATGGAGAGATTTGCAGTGAGAAGTCAGTGATTCCCGGTGGCTTTCCAGATCCTGCCCATCTTTTTTTTGTTTTGTCATCCAAGTACTTGCAACCCCCTCCCCCCCTTCCTGATGTCCCTTGCACAGCAGCACAGCATTGCTGCCCACCAGAATTCTCGGAGCCACTGGGTGATGGGTGAATCACAAAGGGTTCGGAGAAGCACCTCCAGGTTCAGAAGCTCTTCTCGCCCGTATTGAACAGTCAGTTTGACCATGACAGGCTTTTTTCGTAAGAAGATTTCCAGTATTTCCCAATTTTGAGTGGGATGGAAATGTCTCTCGGTATATTGCTGATTCTGCTTTCAGTCTTGGACTGAAACAAGAAGTGTCTAGAGGACAGCCCTAGAAACCCACTCACGGCAGCACCACTATTGTAAGCTGCAGTGTTTTGGACCATAACTGTAGAATACTGTCTTTTTTTAAAAAGAGGGAAATCTTGTTGAACCTCAGCACAGGTTCCAGTTTGATTCTGGGTGAGGGTGTAAGCTAGTCCTTACTTTATCCTAAAAGATTAGCCCATTGCAAATACCATCTTCTGACAAATGAATCCACCAGGTTGGTGTCATTCTTCCCATAGTGGTGGAGCAGCGACCCAGTTTGCCTTCTCTCCTTCAGCTACTCTGCCGCGGGACTCCTCGGGTGGTGGTGGTGGTGGTCTAGTGACCTAGCTCACAGCATCTTCCCCTGCCCCTATCCAGCAGGACTCCTGTAGAGGTGGTAATGCATGACCCAACCTATGTTGTCTTTCCCTAGAACTAGAGGTGATGGGAGTGTAATAACTCAACTTCCCCTGCCTCTGTAGCCCCATCTAGTAAGACAGCAGCTAATTAATGTTTCTTTCAACAGCACATGACCAAAGGCCAATGAGCTCTTACATTGTTCCTGGGGCTGCGGCTGGGACACTTCTCTTCTTGCTAGTGCTCGGTATCCTTTTGTGGAGATGGAGACAGTGCTCCAAAGGTAAGATTTACTTGGACAATAAATGTAAGCAATTTCTGTATGAGCGGAGCTCATAGGATGCCGATAGATTCTTCTTCGTGTCCTTCCTTTAGCCGAAGGAAGAGTAATTTGGGTAATTTTTGCCAGTGAATGTACAGCAGCGGTGGTGAACTGGCAGCCCTAGTCAGTGAAGTCTCATATCTAAGCACATATACCGCCTGGGCAATGGTAGGACTATTCTATGTCTCCTCCCTGACCTGAGGAAGCACCTCAAGGTGTGAAAGGTGGATTCAGTCTCCACATCTATTCCATCTTTGGCTGGATTGCCACCAAAGCCACCAATTATTGGCAATTGCTCGGGTGAGAACGTGTGGGATGTAGATACTGCTCCACTATGAACTAACTAGACTGACAACTAACTCCTTCATTTAGGTGACCCAAAGGTCAGAGAATAACCAGCTTAGCCACAACTTCATTTTTTTTCCAGAACCACTTCAAAGCAGGTCAGAGGCAGAGATGAATCAGATGGAGACGGTGAGTTGGAGAGCTTATCATAAGAGCCTCATTTAATTTTTCTCTCTAGCATAAGGTAACTGGATGTTGAGCATCAACTCCAGGAATACAAGGTAATAAAGAAATCGGTTCTCCTTTTACAGACTGCAGCTCCAAGAACTTCAGGGTAACAGAAAATGCAGCACTAGTCCTGAATAGGATCAGGAGTGGTACTACATTTAAAAAGTTAGAGGGGATCAAGAATTAATTAGCCTTAGAGCAACGATAAAGAGGACATAAATTAGCAATTGCACAGGATCTACAGTGATAATAGAGAATGCAGCATTAGTTCTAGGCAGTGGGACTGGGAAACCTCAAAATACTGGAGAATGCAGCATTTGTTCCATGAACTGTAGAGGTGTTTCAAATGAGAATACAGCTTCCTAAAAAGTCAGCACACTCTTTTACAGTGCCTGTGTCAGTGGAAGATGGTCTAGCATTATAATAGAATGATATGGGCATCACTAACCATTTACTTTAGACCAGGGGTTGGCAACCTTTCAGAGGTGGGGTGCCGAGTCTTCATTTATCCACTCTAATTTAAGGTTTTGCGTGTCAGTAATACAATTTAATGTTTTTAGAAGGTCTCTTTCTCTACGTCTATAATATATAACTAAACTATTGTTGTATGTAAAGTAAATAAGGTTTTTAAAATGTTTAAGAAGCTTCATTTAAAATTAAATTAAAATGCACAGGCCCCCAGACCAGTAGCCAGGACCCAGGCAGTGTGAGTGCCACTGAAAATCAGCTCGCATGCTGCCTTCGGCACGCGTGCCATAGGTTGCCTACCCCTGCTTTAGACCTTGCAAAGCAGAAAGGAACGAGCAGTCTTCACTCATTTTCCTCTTGCTTTGCAGTCTTCTCCTCCACCAGCTGATGAGGTGACTTACGTTGACTTGAACTTCCACAAAAGGGATGCAAAAGCGGAGGAAGAGGTTGTTTACACAGAAGTGAAGATACGGCCAAAACAGAGAGATGACAATGACATCTACGCAAAAGTCAAACCTCGTCATTGCTAGGGGAAGAGCTAGTGGGAATTAACGGAGGGGTAACCAGCATTTCACATGTCCATTAAATGCAAGTCTCCATGGAACAACGAATTAGCTCTTAGTAAAAGATGTCCTTGGAGATCAAAGTCCTCTAGTTATGAACAGAGCAGGTAGCAGTGCAAGATTCCCTCGTTTCCTGCTCCACCCTTATGCCTCAACTCTGATCTGGAGAGACCAATTCTGTGGGCAAACGGAGAGTTCTGCTAACCCATCTACTCTTGGTCTATGTGCTGCAATTGCAGCCAGAAAACGGGTTGTGCTGTGGACAGTGTTTCACTAGGAACTGAGTCGAGACCAGAAATTCATTTAACAAACTCACCAGCCATCAGATTATAGCAAGTTTTAGTTGCTATTTACCAGCACTGTATTTGAACAAGTGACCGAGAGCCAAGCCCTTGAGCCACCCAAGTATGGAAAATGTTGCCATCTTGTTGTGGGAAGCACTGTCCTCCACTGAAGATGCCAACTGTGCTGAATGAGGACGGAAAAGCCTCCCAAGAGCCATGCTCCCTACAATGGAGGATGTACAATAATGGTGATAAGGCTCAAGAGCAATGTCCCATACTTTCATGAATGAAACCGACATGATTGTTTAATCTTTCTAAGCACAAAGTAGGCTTCTCTGTTGGGAGTGAATGCAGCTTCCCTGGATTCCACACACTTAAGAGCCAAACAACAACAATATGAATTGCTTCTCTAGCAGATTTTAAATATTAACTAAAGCTTTTACAGCAAATTTAGGCCAGAATTAAGTGTGTGCAAATGCACTGATTTAAATGGAGTTGTACCTACTTACACCAGGAATGGATTTGTCCCCTTGTGTCTGCATGGCTTTACTGTAAATTTAAAAAGGAAATGTGTAATTTAAAAAAAAAAAACATGCCATCTTTTGTAGTGGTTTAATTAGATTGCGCTTTTGAAAATATCCCCAATAATTTTCGATAAACCGAAAGGGGCTGTTGTGCTCCCAAAAATGGAGAGACCCCAAAAAAAAATCAACAGGAGTGCCTTTGAAAGTCTCCCCATAATGTACTGATTTTTATGACTACTGCAGATGCATGAGATATAACTTGTGCAAATCACAACTCATGGATGCCATAAGGAGACAACCAGAAGAAACAGCACAGCAAGCATGTGAACACCTGCAAAATGTTCTGCTTATTATTAATACCTGCATCAATTCATTATTAACTAATACATGGCATCACCAGTTTTCAAGACTGAACTCCCAAAAGAAAAGACAGCTATCGAATTGCATTGTGATTGCACCAAGACTGGGTTTGGTCCCCTTATGTGGGGTAGGTCTTTAGCCCCATCAGTTTCATTAATGCAAACGATGGGTTATTCAGTGGTAACTGTTGTTCATTGGGTATATGGCCTCTGCAGATCCACTCAGGGCAAATCTGCAGAGGCAGTCCTTCCAGAAGAAGAATTAGGTGACTAAATACCCACCATGAACACCACATATGCTGGGTGGACACCAAATTCAAGCCTTGCTGAAGTCATTAAGGTTTTCACCCATTTACACCAAGACTCTACATGTGCCTTACAATATCGATAAGAATGGCCATGCTGGGTCAGATCAATGGTTCATCTAGCCCAGTATCCTGTCTTTGACCAGTGCCAGATGCTTCAGCGGGAATGAACAGTACAGGGCAATTTCAAGTGATCTATCCCCTGTTGTCTAGTCCCCCCTTATGACAGTTGGAGGTTGAGAGACACCACACTGAATGACTAAGCTGTGTACAAAATACACAGCGGTTGCCCTAAACATTACAGCTTACAGCAGAATTACTGCTAGTGGTTTAGGCCATTACTATACAATACTGCATTGTAAGGGGCTTGACTCACCGCCTGCAGCGCCTCCTGCTGGTCATCCTCAGGGAATTAGCTCTCCCAGCATCCAGAGCACCCTCTGCAGGCCAGTGATCTGCCTTACCACTGGCCCCATGTCCCTCCCAGGACCCCAGTGCCCCGTTTACCTGGGGTGCTGCCCCTCTGGCAGTAACCCTTCACAGCCTCAGGGTCTCCCCCTCCCACCCCCTATCCCCACTTTGCCTCAGTGTTCGGCTACCACCAGTCCCCATCTAGCCCCCCCGCTCACTGGAGCAGACTGCAGTGTAAGCCACTCATCATAGGCAAAGGGGGTTCAGACCTGCTGCCTCTGCCTACGCATGGGCTGCCCCCTGCAACCCAATACCTAATGGGCCTTACCAGGCCTGCAGCCTGGGGCTTTCCTAGGCCGGAGCTCCCCGGCTCCTGGGCCTTTCCCCAGCCCTGCTCCAATCTAGGTTCCCTTCTTAGTACCTTGCAGGCAGGCCCTTCTCCCTCTACAGGCAGAGGGAGACTGACTGGGCCTCTGGCTCACAGCCTTTTATAGGGGCCAGCTGGGCCTGATTGGGGCATGGCCCCGGCTGAGCCTACTTTCCCCCAATCAGCCCAGGCTTCTTGCCCCAGCCACAGCCTTCTCCTGGGCTGTTTCTAGTCCCGCAGGGCAGGAGCGGGTAACCACTGCGCTACATGCATATACGTCTTACCGCACCAAATACTTCCACTTAAGGGCTTCTTAAAATGCCTCAAATGCCACAAGATTGGAAATAGCCAACTTTGGTTATTGACAAGACAGTGCATTATTATTATTTTTGCCATTAGCAAAAGCCAGATCCTCCCCCGTGAAAGTGACTGCTGCTTGCTGTGGGAAAGTGAAGTTTATGAGTCACCGTGAAAAGGGGAAGTAAAGTCAAAGGGTAAATTCTTGCTGCTGCTGTGCCAGGGGCTTTTTATTTGTAACGGAACCAGTATCTGTATCAGCCTATCTGAAGAGGGAGAGTTTGGCAGGAAATCAGCAGTTCATCAATGTTGATAAAAACCACTAATTACAAAAAAAGAATCTTTTATTCGTGGTCTTTCTTCTTTCTACTATGAAATTAATTATTCCATTATTTTAAAAGCAGCATATTTGAGTAAAAGGTAGGATTTCCAATAGCTCCAGTGCGAGTTTTAGACACAACTCTCAGTGAAAGGCAAGGGAGCCGGGCACCTCGCTACATTATATCCCTTTGCCAGCCCCAGGCTAAGGCCTAGGGCTGTACACTGACTGTACATTGGGTCAGAGCCTCCATGGAGTCAGAACTGATGAGGATCTGGGTCCGTAACATTTGAACAGGATTTTGTAAACAAGACACTTTCTAAATGCTATCGGTCAGAGGTGCCCGTGACCATCATCTTGGATCTACTGGTGTGGCAGGATGTTTTGCCTTCCAAGGTCTCACCTGAGCTATGATCTGCCAACCTTTAAAAGTAACAGAGTCAAATGAAAATGAACACGCTGCAGGTGTGTGGAGATCTTGCTGCATATCCAGCTGATTGTCTAAAACAGGGGTGGGCAAACTACAGCCCGTGGGCCACGTCTGGCCTGTCCGAACTTTTAATCCGGCCCTCGAGCTGCCGCTGGGGAGCGGGGTCAGAGGCTTTCCACGCAGCAGCATGTCCCCCCTCCGGCTCTGGCTCCTAGGTGTAGGGACAGCCAGGGGGCTCTGCATGCTGCCCCTGCCCCAAGCGCTGCCCCCCTGTCCCTGCAGCTCCCATTGGCCAGGAACTGCCAATGGGAGCTGCAGGAGCGGCGCCTGCGGATGGGGCAGCATGCAGAGCCGCCTGGCCAGTGCCACGCCTCCGCATAGGAGCTGGAGAGGTGCATGATGCTGCTTCCGGGAGCTACTTGAGGTAAGCGCCACCCAGAGCCTGCACCACCCTGTGCCCCAACCCCCTGCCCCAGCACTGATTCCCCTCCTGTCCTCTGAACCCCCCGATTCTAGCCCGGATCACCCTGCTGCACCCCAATCCCCTCATCCCCTGGCCCCACGCCAGAGCCTGCACCCCCCTGTCAGTGCCCTCAACCTCCCCTGCACCTCAGCCCCTTGACCCACCCCCGATCCCCCTCCTGCCGCTGAACCCCTCAGTCCCAGCCCAGAGCACCCCCCACATCCCAACCCCCAATTTCATGAGCATTCATGGCCCACCATACAACTTCTATACCCAGATGTGCCCTCAGGCCAAAAAGTCCCCTTTCCAGCATGAGCCCTCACCTTTAACACCCAGCCTTATGCTCACGCCAGTCCTGCTTTAAATCCTTCCTAGGATTATAATTCTAAGAGGCCCTGAACTAAACCCATCCCATAATTCCTGTCAAAGGGGCAACTCTTGCCAGTACTGCCCATTGATCTCTTTGTTACTGAGTAGAAATCAAGGATATTCCTTAGATTGCAAGTTCCTCAGAGTGAGGAATCTCAGCCGCATATTCTCCATCTGCCTGTAAAAGTTCCTCCCCTGGAGTCACTTCACAGCTATCCCTGCTTCTCCCACACTGCGGGGGTTTCTGTGGCAGGCCCTAGACAGGTTGCTAGGAGACATCAGCTGGTTTCCTCTACCTTTACCTGCTCTTTGCCTCTGCCGCTGCCCTGACCTAGAGGATGACGCTGCTCGAAAGTGAAACCAGAGGGAGGAGTTTTCACACCTTCTCCTGCCACCTGTGCTCTCTCCTCCTTTCGGGTTCTCCGCCTGTGCACCCCGACGCTCTCCCGAAGCACGGGCACCGACTGCTGCCTTTTCCACAGAGGCCGTAACTCCACCGAGCTGTATCAGGTTTTGCTCTGACGTACAAGAGGGGCAGCGGGGATAAGAAGAGTTAAACGCTGGGCATTGTCCCATGCACTGAACAGCAGGAACTCGCAAGGCCTTGGCATGTCCTCACCCTCATTCACAGGCAGAAATGACCCGGACCTGCCGACAGCGGGGGGGGGGGGAAGGCGGGCGCAGAGTAAGGGCAACGGCTTCAGCAGATGTTACTGAGCACGCTCAGTACAAACCAAGCAGCAAATCTGGGGGGCATGTGACCCCGTGTGCCCCCCCCCATACGTTACCAGTGACATTGGAACAATTTGTATAGTGGGGGGGGGGGAGGGCTGAAAGCCATTGAACAAAACTGTAAACCCCATATGTGATGGAAACCACTTCAAGCCAGGGGGTGCTGCCACACCCCCAGCACCCCTCATTCCAGCACCCCTGCACATGGCCTCTGTTCACAGGGTATAAAAGGAGCAGGGTGTGGGCAGATAGTCACGTCTGAGAACACTCATTCCACAGCATGTTAATGAGCAGAGACTGTTCAGAGCTGGACTCAGCACTCATTTCCAGTGAAGAAGAACAACTTATTGAAGTATGTGTAGTATTGATCCTAAACGAATAGCTTATGTGCCAGTAGGTGGTGCTCTTTGCATTGACTGTCTGCTTGTACACAGACTGGTGGGCGAGGTTGTATCTTTTACTGGACCAACTTCTGTTGGTGAGAGAGACGAGCTTTCCAGCTGCACCAAGCGCTTTCTCAGGCCTGGGCACGGTACTGAGAGTGTCACAGCGAAATACAAGACCAGACCGATAGTTTAGCATGAGCAGTTAGCACATATTCTAAGGGACCCGTCAATTGTCTTTTATTGGACCAACTTCTGTTAGTGAGAGAGCGAGGGACAGTTCGCCCAGAATATGTGCTGAAGAAGAGCTCTGTATAGTTCAAAAGCTTTTGTCTCTCACGAACAAAAGCTGGTCCAATAAAAGATATAGAATCATAGAGTATCAGGGTTGGAAGGGGCCTCAGGAGGTATCTAGTCCAAACCCCTGCTCAAAGCTGCACCAATCCGAAACTAAATCATCCCAGCCAGGGTAACCCATTCCAGTGCTTCACCACCCTCCTAGTGAAAACATTTTTCCTAATATCCAACCTAAACCTCCCCCCCGAATGCAACTTGATACCATTACTCCTTGTTCTGTCATCGGCTACCACTGAGAACAGTCTAGATCCATCCTCTTTGGAACCCCCTTTTAGGTAGTTGAAAGCAGCTATCAAATCCCCCCTCATTCTTCTCTTCTGCAGACTAAATAAGCCTAGTTCCCTCAGCCTTTCCTCATAAGTCATGTGCTCCAGCCCCCTAATCATTTTTGTTGCCCTCCACTGGACTCTTTCCAGTTTTTCTACATCCTTCTTGTAGCGCGGGCACAAAACTGGACACAGTACTCCGGATGAGGCCTCACCAATGCCGAATAGAGGGGAGAGATCACGTCCCTCGATCTGCTGGCAATGCCCCTACTTATACAGCCCAAAATGCCATTAGCCTTCTTGGCAACAACAGCATGCTGTTGACTCATATCCAGCTTCTCATCCACTGTAACTCCTAGGTCCTTTTCTGCAGAACTGCTGCATAGCCAGTCAGTCCCTAGTCTGTAGCAGTACATGGGATTCTCCCGTCCTAAGTGCAGGACTCTGCACTTGTCCTTGTTGAACCTCATCAGATTTCTTTTGGCCCAATCCTCTAATTTGTCTAGGTCTCTCTGTATCCTATCCCTACCCTCCAGCATATCTACCACTCCTCCCAGTTTAGTGTCATCTGCAAACTTGCTGAGGGTGCAATCTATGCCATCCTCCAGATCGTTAATGAAGATATTGAACAAAACCGTCCCCAGGACCAATCCTTGTGGCACCCTGCTTGAAACCGGCTGCCAACTAGACATGAAGCCGTTGATCACTACCGGTTGAGCCCGATATTCTAGCCAGCTTTCTATTCACCTTACAGTCCTTTCATCCAGCCCACACTTCTGTAACTTGCTGGCAAGAATACTGTGAGAGACCGTATCAAAAGCTTTGCTAAAGTCAAGGAATAACACATCCACTGCTTTCCCCTCATCCACAGAGCCAGTTATCTCATCATAGAAGACAATTTGGTTAGTCAGGGATGACTTGCCCTTAGTGAATCCATGCTGACTGTTCCTGATCACTTTCCTCTTCCTCTATATGACCTCACCTGCCTTGTCTTTGATATCCTGGGACCCATATGGCTACAACACCGCTGCATACACATGTAGGCAGAGACATCGCGTTTGTGTAGCACTCCGGTGAAAGGGGAGCACGGAGCTAAGTGTACAACTTGCTGCTGCAGCTGGGTAGGAAGAACTCGGCAGCTGCAGAGCGGCTCTTCCAGGAAGGCAGGCTCAAGTTCTCCTGTCCCGTTACACGTGCAGTGCCCTGCACCAGGAGGGAGTTAAGCACAGATCCTCAAAGGTATTTAGGCACCTAATGCCCAGAGCAATCGATGGGAGTTAGGCACCTACAACCTTTGAGGATCTGGGCCTGAATGCTTGAGAGCAGGCTTTGCCCTGCTGGCACAGGTTCTGCTTTGGAGTGACACGGTTGCAGTGATATTACCGCTGTAATTAAGGCTGGTCGGCTATTCGCATAGCTTAGGCTGTGCCCGTGGAGCCATTTTGTTCCTTATCCAGCAATTTTATGAAACTTCATTGACGTTATTTGTTCAATTGCACTTTTCTTTGTTAGAGAACAGACGTCAAGGGGCTCTGAGTGCTAAATTGCTAATATTTCCTGTGTGCAAATAAACATTAAAAAAAACCTATTGGGTTAATTTTCTGATCAGCAGATACAGTAGTAGAAGTAAAAAGAAGAAATGTTTGTGATTTCCCCTAAAGGCTTCTTTCAAGCAGTAATCTATTGGGAGTAGGAAGATGAGGATACAGGCCTCATAGGGGACTTCAGCGGGATCCACCCACCAGGACCATGTTTTGAAAATGCCTAGGGCAAGTTGGCACCAGTGGTGGCAGGTTTGTATAATTTTTGGTGGTGCCCAGAACGGAATCAAGTCCCGCCCCCCCCGACACCTGCTTTGTAAGATGATATATATATTTTAAAATAATGTAAAAATGTGAGGACTCTGGGGTGGGACTGGGGATGAGGGGTTCATGGTGCAGGAGGGGACTCTGGGGTGGGGCAGAGGGTTGGGGAGCAGGGGGGGTGAGAGCTCTGGCTTCAGGTGCAGGCTCTGGGGTGGGGAATGAGGAGTTTGGGGTACAGGCAGGCTAACCCTGGCTGGGGAAAGAGAGGAGGACACGCACCACTGCCACTGCACGTGCTCCTAGGGCCCCTCTCAGGTCCAGGAAGCCCGCTCAAATGCCCTGTGGTTGGTGTGTGTGGGGGGGCTGCCATCACACATGCGCCTCCTCCCCTACTGCTGCCCCTCTCTGGGAGTGGGGGATAGGGCTGCCCCTTGCCCAGCGTGGGGCAGGAGCGGTGACTGCAGGTGCGGGCCCTGTGCTGGTGGAGTCCCGCTGGAAAAGGGAAGGGTACGTCCAAGGCGGAAGGGCAGGGTCAGAGTCAGCCTGGGTCAGCCTGCCCTGGCACTAGTGGTTGGGGGGCACTAGGACCCTGCGGCAGCAGTTGATGCCGGGAGCTGGCAGAGCAGAGTGGGGGGGGGGGGGGGGCATCGGGTGGGGGGCGCAAAAAACCGCCCCAGAGGGGACGCCCAGAAAAAGGAGCGAAGGCGGAGTCTTAGATAGAGACTTTAGGGCGATGTCTAATTACCCCTCTCTGAGCAGCCACCGCTACTTGTCCGTCTCCCGTTCTTGTACCGACGGCCCAAAAGGAGATGGAAGAAAAGCAGAGCTCAGGGGCAGGGGAAACTGACTCCTGGAGTTTTGGGCACTAAGGGAAATGGATTCAAACAGCCTGAAATTATAGATCTTTCTCCTGTCCCTCCCAGCCTCAGACCTGGATGCACAATGGGGAAATCCTGACCTCATTGAAGTCCGCTGGAATTTTTGCATGGCACTCGCTCCACAACATTTGTGAGGGTAAAGCGGCTCCGGACAAGTCAGGTTTATAAACTCTGTACAGACAGCCGGATCCCCTCCATGTGCACACAGGCCCTGGTTTCCAGCATGCAAGGGGAATCGGGGATGCCATATCTGGATGCATCTTGGCTCAGCAGGGAGGCAAAGGATGACATCTGCCTGTGCCAAGGGCACTGTCACACCCTGTCCAGCTGCTGGAAGAGCTCCTGAGGGAACATTGGCACATACAGGGGGCTACAGCGCTTTGGGCGGGTGTTCATTCCTGTGACAATTCACACATTCAAGAGTTTTAACAGGGCAATTCCACTGGGTTAACACCTTTTTAGGCTGTGGAGGATGGTGGCTGAGTTGTAGTACAATCATTGTGCGATTCTTTTTTCTTAGCTGTTCACACTTCTTATCAGCAGTGTTCAATCACTCTTAACCACCTTAGCACCATTTGCTTTGGGGAAGTGGGGGATGGAGACATGCACCCATTTTTTTAACCGTTCTTTGTCGGCAGTGCTAAGTGCGCTTAGTGGCTCTTACGAAGCACTAATCGCTACTCAGGCCTTGGCTACACTGGAATTGTACAGCGCTGCAACTTGCTGCGCTCAGGGGTGTGAAAACGCCCCCCCCCCCCGAGTGCAGCGCTGTAAAGCGCCAGTGTAATCAGCGTATGCAGCGCTGGACGCTCGCGCACAGCGCTGCAAGCTATTCCCCTCGGAGAGGTGGAGTACTTGCAGCGCTGCGAGAGAGCTCTCGCAGCGCTGGCGACGCGACTACACTCACGCTTCACAGCGCTGCCGCGCTCAAGTGTAGCCAAGGCCTCAGTCTGAAACTGGTCAAGGTTGGGAAGTGGGGGCTAGGAAGGGCCTTTTAATCACAGTGTGGTGGCAGCTGCCTGTATTGGTACTTGAATTGCATCTCGTTTTTCTGCACATCAACCAAGCTGCAAAGACATTTCTCTACCCATTGTCTGTGTTGTGAGTTCCGCTACATTTGGAGATAACGATGGGGTCTGTAAGCACATCACACTAGCTGCACTTTCCACATCCTTGGGACTTTGGCTCTTTTGTAACCCATGTGGGGAGGGGAAGTGGGTGTGGGACATTTGCATGTGCAGTAAGATACAGTATTGCCAACCCCAAATGTTCAAAAATCATGAGTCATGCTCACCAAAAGTCATGAGATTGGCTTTAAAATAATGAGATTATGTAAAAGTTAGTAATTTTTGGGTACCCTGGGGTCACATGAGGGCCAGAATGAAGGCTGAACTCAATACAGATCCTCTTGACTCCAGAAGCCGGGGCTGTAAGGAAAACAGGAATTTTCAGGAGACGCATGTCAGACTAGTTACACCATTCCAATTCCTGTGCTGTGAATTCTGGGACCCAATCCTGAGCCTGAAAACATCTTATGTTCACCATGGCTAGGAAGGAGGGACCTCACCCAGGTCAAGGAAATGATAACATTTAATTAAAGGACTATACGGAACGTGTAAGGAAAATATTTTAAGAAAGAGGTGGAAACCAACAAAACATAATGGGACTGAATCCATGAACAACAGCCAAATGTTAATGTCTCTGCATCTGCCTCCTTGCCGTCCCCATGACAATGGGGGGATAATTGATCTTGGGGACAGATAGGGATGTCTCCTGCATGCGGTTTGTGGGGCAGGCACCTGGTGAGGTTCCAGGACTCCTACAGGCTTATTGTTCCCCTTATGGATGTTCATAGGGGTCCCCCTGTGAGGGGTTTTGGGTACCGGTGCAGAGTATGGTCCTGGGAGTCCTGCAGACCCCTCCCGGTCACTCTGGGTGGGATTGGGTCCTCTGCCTCAGCAGCACCTTGGGCAGTGGCCAAAGTAGAGGGTGGTGGTAGTGGTTCAGACAGGTGCAGTGGCCACGGTAGCAGATACACCCAAAACTTGTTGAGCCACCAGCTCTATCGGTCTCTCCATTAGGGAAACCCCCTTCCCTATGGTGTGCCTTCTGCTCCATGAACGGGTTCATCGGTGTGTAACGGCATGGCACCCACCTCTCATGGGCGCCCCCTTCTGGTTGGGTGTGTCTGCGATCTTTAAATAGTCCCAGCCCTGGTATCAGGCCGTACCCCAAGGCTTCCTCCCTGGAGGCAAAGGTTTCGCCCTCTTGGTCTACTCTGGTCCCAGCTGGGCCACAAAGTAGCTCAGTTCCCCTTCTGGGGGTTTCTCACTGTCTGATTGTAAGGCAGTTTCTCAGTGGCCTATTGGAGGAATGGGGGAGACCCAGGTCCACCCACTACTCTGGGTTCCAGGCCAGGGATCTTAAGAAGAGCAGCCACGTGCCACCGTGTCCCTTTAACTACACTGCTTTCAGTTCCCTGGGCCACTTTCCCATGGCCCCAGCCTTTGCCAAAGCTTCACCCTCACCTCAGGGTTCATCTAAGTTCAGGCCCAGCAGCCAGCCAGGAGCCCTTTCTCGCTCCCCCAGTCCCTGCCAGCACTGAGCTGTCTGTGGTGCTGCAGTTCCCTTTGGCCAGCCAGGAGC
>NW_020691969.1:34149-36050 GCF_002925995.2 Terrapene triunguis
CCCCCCCTTACCCATAATGGAACGTGTCTGGACCCTCTCCGGGAACCGTGGCTGGGAGCCACAGCTGGGAGCGGAGAGCCGAGCTGCAGTCGGGGCCGGGAGCTGAGGCCAGGGTCAGAGTTGCGTCTGGGGCCGTGGCTGGGAGTGGAGCCATGGCTCTGGCCGGGGCTGCAGGGAAGAGCAGGGCTGGGAGTTGGGGGCTGACGCCGGGGCTGCGGCTGGGGATGAGGCTAGCATTGGACCCACCACCGGGGTTGTGAGTGGAGCGCGCTCCCTCCCTGACCCCCATGGGGGCTGGCCTTAACCCCACCATGCCCCCACCCCAACCTTCCTGTACAGTTTGGGGACCACTGCCCTAAGGACTCCACAACAGGCTCCCTGGTCTCAGTACCGCCCCTCCTTGGGACCAGTTTATATCAGACATAGTGCATTGACCTGTAACAAACACCCCAACACATGGACCATTGATCACCCCCTGTGCACACAGTCCTTAAAATCCCGCACGGTCTCGTCTAGTGACAGAGCACACATCCTGCTCTGGCCTCTTCCACCACACCCAGCATCTCCTGTCCTTCAGCCTGGACAGCCACTCCAGCCCTTCCAGCTGGAGGGGAACCCCGCTCTGCCCAGTGGGAACACCTGCCCACCCCTCCAGCCTCCAGTGCAGCCCTCACTGCCCTTGTTCCGTTAACCGTTCCTCTCAGACAGGCCAGCAGCAAGGCCCTGCCGCTGCTCCACTGGCCCTCAGCAGACACGGCGGCAGAAACTTCCCAGGCTCCGGCTCCAGTTCCGGCGCTTGCTGTGATGCTGGTTCTGCAGTGCGCTGCTCCCCAGAGCCGTCCCCAAACAGCCCCTCCGAGTGCGGACCCAGGAGGTGCTGGAGCTGCTCTGGCAGCATCGCCTCTTTCAGTTACCGGCCTCACCTCCAGGGTCACCTCTTGCCCTTCATCCAGCAGCTGGGTCTCCTCCTGATGGGGGGAGTGCCAATCCCCACTCAGCAGATCATCATGCAGCGCTGTGAGCTCTGCACTCGCTGCGGCTCCCACAACCTGGTCAAATTCCTCGTAAGAGAAGCAGGAAGATGGGGCATCCCCTGAGTTCAGTTAGAATCCTTGACTTTGCAGTCGTCTGTCTTTGGCCTCTTGGTTTGCTCTCCGCATTGTTCTGCAGTCCAGTCGATCCCAGTGCCGCCAGCTACTCACACAGTTTTGTAGACACCGTCTGCATGGCTAGAAAGGGTTAAACATCCTGCAAAATAAATAACCCACAGAAGACATGTGTGGAGATCATGTTTGTGTTTTTGTGTATTTACATATGTATGAGTAGGGTCAACAATGAAATCAACAGTCCCAGTCTATCCTTCATTCTGATAGTTTAGAGGTCAAAAGAAGATCCTAGCATTTAAATGAATTGTAAACATGGGATATCTCAGTATTCATCTCTCTTTGAAATGTATAGCAAATAATCTGTGAATGGTGGAGGAACAAGCAAATGGCCTTATGTTAATTCGTATAGTTAAATGCCGGTGATGGACCTCCTTCAAAGTCATCCTAATGACCTTTTGTTCCCCGAGGAACTCCCAACTTGTCAAAGAGGACATGAAATTGTATAAAAGATCCTTGGGTCCTGATTCTGTCATCTCAGATCCGCTTAGGCTTCATCGGGGGAACTTTGAGTCACACAACTGAGGTCCCAGTTATGCTGGGACGCACTGAATATGAGATTTGGACATTGTATTATGACCTATGAACTGAATTCTAAAGGAACTCTTTCAACTACAAAAAGAACAGGAGTACTTGTGGCACCTTAGAGACTAACAAATTTATTAGAGCATAAGCTTTCATGGGCTACAACCCACTTCTTCGGATGCAAGTGAAGTGTGTTGTAGCCCACGAAAGCTT
>NW_020691969.1:36150-62307 GCF_002925995.2 Terrapene triunguis
GAAAGCTTATGCTCTAATAAATTTGTTAGTCTCTAAGGTGCCACAAGTACTCCTGTTCTTTTTGCGGATACAGACTAACACGGCTGCTACTCTGAAATCTTTCAACTACAAAACTCACCATCTCTGCTATGAATCTGAACCTCAATGGACTGAAGGCATGTCTGTATGTACATTGATTTTTTAACCATACTCTCTGTCTTTTGTTTAATAAATTTTAGTTTAGTTAATAAGAATTGGCTGTAGCACGTATTTGGGTAAGATCTGAAACATTCATTATCCTGGGAGGTAATGTGTCCAATTCTTTGGGATTGGTAGAACCTTTTCTTTTATATGATGAAATAAGATTTACAAAAATTTTCATCATATTTGACGTGGGTACCTGGATGGAGGCCTGAGGCTGGATCACTTTCAGGGAACTGTGTTGTTTGGACTTCTGAGTAACCAGTGAGGTAATAAAGAAGCTGTTTTATGCTGGCTTGGTGAATTTAAGTATTGGAATATCCATCAGCTTTTGGAGGTTTGGCTGCCCCATTCTTTGCAGTTCACCCTAATTGAGTGACCACAGCTGGCTCCCCACTAGGACCCTGGTCACAGTGGCACAGTTGTGCTGGGATACACATTACCACAGGTTAATTGGGTTTTTGGATGAGAACCACACGCTTGTCAAAAAAATTAATTTTGATATTGTAGAGTCTAAGGGCTAAAAATCAGTTACAGTAAGAGACCCATGATCAAGTTCCTGACAGAAAAAGCCTAGAGGGGGTTGTCTTTTAAGAAAAAGGCCCCAGAGCAGGAACTGAAAAAATCTGTTAATTACCAGTGATAAGGAAGCAGACCCAGCGTAAATGCTTGTAGTGAGAAACCAGCAGCTACAACTTGAACAAAAGCAAAAAATAGCTGATATGGAAGGAGAAGCCGCTGAAAGAGAACGCCTGTGGTTTGACCATGAACAAAGAATGGCAGATATTCAACTGCAGGAAATAGAAACGAAGGGAAAAGACTTAAGCTCCAACTCAAGGGAATATAGGAACAGGAACTGTATCATCCTGAAAAGCCAGCTTCTCTCCACAGCCAGGATGGGGATAGAATATATCCAGTTTGTAACAATGTTGGTATGTTGTTTGACTCTAAGCAGTTGTGTGTGTGTGTGTGTGTAACCAAATTTACCCCAACACTGCCACCTTTCATGTAAATGCTTTTACTGTGAGCTTGGGTGAAGGTAACCCCACAACTTGTGCAGAGAATGTAAAAGTCAATGGTAAAAGCGGTTTAGGGCAAATTACAGCTTCTAACATCACTCTTGTGAAAGCAGATCTTGTCAAAGGGGAAGATTAATTATCAAATCAGAGTGTGAATATTGTAATCCTCTATGAGTTTACTGTACGTGTGCCTTTAGCCAGAATCCATCTTGAATAGAATTTAGCTGGTGTAAGGAAGTTATTGCCTAAGGATCTTTTGATTGGGGATGATATTAAAGCTTTGTTCTGTCAGGTTGACATAAACCAGGCACAGGAAAGAAATAGTCCTGAACCTGTGTCTACTAGGGGCAAGGATTTGCCTATGGAGGGTTTCTCCAAATGTTTGTCTGAGGAAGATAGCTGTTTATCTGTGCAAAGAAGCAGTGCATATGTGGAAGAAATTTCTGAGTGTCTGTCTGGTATCTCAGAAGAGAATCTGGCATTAGATAAGGCTCAGGAAGATGTTTCTCTAGAGCAAATTGAAGTTGGTGATCGGATTAAAGCCCGAACTGAGGAAGGAGAGGACAGTCTTGGTGAGTGATAAATTGTTGGCTAGTAAAGCTTGGGAAAATAAGCCTGACCCAGGTAAAAGTGATGTGCTTAAAATAGCTCAGTGTAATAAGACACTATTTGTGGAAACAGCAGTTTATCTGTTAAGGGAGGGGAAGGCAAAGGAAGTTTAGATGAGCATAGGCTGCCTTCTGAGCTGATGGCTTTGTCTAATCAGCAGTCTGGGAAGGCAAGGCTGGTGGAACGCGAGTATCCCTATATCTTACCTGTTACCAGAGTGGAGAATTGTGACAGTGAAGGAAATGTTCCTGTGTCTGTTAGGCAAGTCATTACCCCTATGAAGGGAGCTACCCCAATCTCCAAGCAATCGTCCGTGAACAGCCATGTGTGCTGGGACAAGGGAAATGAGATCCCAAGCTGTTTGTCTGTTAAAGGGGACTGTTTCTCCAGCTCTTTTCTGTTTGTAGAGCAAACAGAAGAAGCCTGTCAACCTATGATGGGTGAAAATTTATCAGTTGTCCCAAAGTTGGTTCTGGATACAACTGAAGCCCAGGAAGGAAGTGGTCCTAAATTTGTATCTGCCAGAGACCACGCGATTCTGGTACTTCTATTTTGCCTGTTGCTAGTGTGTTGCTGGGTAAAGATATGACAACCTTGTCTGATCAGGGTGCTATCCTAGCCAGGGCACAAGGAAAACATGAAGGTGATTGGACTATGGTACCCACTGACAGTGTGGAAGCTTGAAACAAGGAAGAGAATGCTTCTAATCTTGTGACTATGAAGTCTAGCAGTTTACCTGAAAGGGGGTTTGTGAAAATCCTCTTGATGGGCCAGAGGTGATTCTGGATGTATGTGAAATTTAGAAGGAGTTTGGTGATTTGTCTGTTGTGTCAAAGTCAGTTCTGGAGATAAATAAAGCTCAGGGAGAACCTGTTGCAGTGCATGATATTGCAGAAGGAAAGGAATTTCTGGGTGAAGTCTTTGAAGTCTGTAAAAAGTCAATAGCTGTGCCTAGTAGGGGCGAAAAGGAATTGTTTCCATGGACTCTTAATGGGCCATTGTTGATAGTAAACAGTCTCTCTTCTGGGGAACCTGTGTTGGTGCCTAGTGGCTAAAGTCTTTCAAATGAAAATGAATCCACTGAATTTGCTTTCAAAAAAATCCACTGTGAGTAGCTTTGAGGAGATTTCAGATGGAAAAAAAATTGTTAGGGAGTTTAAACAGCCCTATAAGCTTAAGCAGCTTGTAGAGGAGACAATGGTGTTGGGACAGGACTGTCTCCATGTTGATTCTTTGAGGAAACAAACAGTCTGTATCTCTGGTTCAGAGGGAGGACTCGACTGCTGAATCTGCAGAGCAGGAGGACAGCTGTGCAGTGAATCTCTCGAGAATACAGGGGTGGCAGGTAAACTCTGAGCTCTAGATCTTTTGGATGTGACTTGTAGTCTCTTAGTGGACTGGACATCTGATTCCATGTAGAAGCAGAGGTTGGTAATGGAAGGACAAAAGAATCTTGAGTCTAACATGTTAGTGAAAATTGATGGTCTCTCTTTAAGACTGTGCCCCTGACCACCCTCCCCCCAGCCTGCATCTTGTGTCATCACTTGCACCTGTGCAAAGGAAACAAAGCAGAATTGCTGTATTTTACACACACGTTGCACAGTATAACTGACTGCACAAGGTGCAGCAGAATAATGTCCTGTGTTTCAGGCTTTCATAGTTTCATAGATTTTAAGGCCAGGGAAGGATCATTATGAACATCTACACTGACCTCCTGCAGAACACAGGTCATAGAATCTCGCTTAGTAATTCCTGCATCAAGCCCTGAACTTCTTTCCGCTAAATCACATTAGAATCATGAAGACGACCAAGGACAGGGTAGGCCCGTTACTCAACAGGGGGCGGGGGGGGGGGAACAGTAACAGAAAGTGTGGAAACGGCAGAAGTGCTAAATGACTTTTTTGTTTCAGTTGTCACCAAAAAGGTTAGTAGTGATTGGACGTCTCACAAAGTGAATGCCAGTGAAAATGTGGTAGGATCTGAGGCTAAAATAGAGAAAAAACAAGTTAAAAATTACTTAGACAAATTAGATGTCTTCAAGTCACCAGGGCCTGATGAAATACATCCTAGAATACACAAGGAGCTGACTGAGGCGCTATCTGAGCCATTAGCCATTATCTTTTTGATGACATAGAAGACGGGAGAGATTCCAGAGGATGGGAAGAGAGCAAATATAGTGCCAGTCTATATAAAGGGAAATAAGGACAACTCGGGGAATTACAGGCCAAACAGCTTAACTTCAGTACCCAGAAAGATAATGGAGCAAATAATTAAGCAATCAATTTGCAAATACCTAGAAGATGATAAGGTGATAAGTAACAGTCAGCATGGATTTGCCAAGAACAAAATCACGTCAAACCAACCTAATAGCTTTCTTTGACAGGTTAGCAAGCCTTGTGAATAGGGGAGAAGCAGTAGATGCGGTATATCGGGAGTTAAGTAAGGCTTTTGATATCGTCTCACATGACCTTCTCATAAACAAACTAGGAAAATACAACCTAGATGAAGCTACTATAAGGCAGGTGCATAACTGATTGGAGAACCACTCCCAGAGAGTAGTCATTATCAGTGGTTCATAGTCAAGGTGCAAGGGCATATTGAGTGGGGTCCCACAGGGATCAGTTCTGGGTCCAGTTCTGTTCAATGATGTAAATAATGGCATAGAGAGTACACTTATAAAGTTTCCAGATGATACCAAGCTGGGAGGGGTTGCAAAATGCAAAATGATGTGGACAAACTGGAGAAATAGGATGAAATTCAATAAGGACACTTAGGAAGGAACAATGAGTTGCATACATACAAAATGGGAAATGACTGCCTAGGAAGGAGCACTGCAGAAAGGGATCTGGGGGTCATAGGGGATCACAAGCTAAATATGAGTCAACAGTGTAACGCTGTTGCAAAAAAAAGCCAACATCATTCTGGGATGTATTAGCCGGAGTGTTGTAAGCAAGACACGAGAAGTAATTCTTCCACTCTATTCCACGCTGATTAGGCCTCAACTGGAGTATTGTGTCCAGGTCTGGGTGCCACATTTCAGGAAAGATGTGGACAAATTGAAGAAAGTCCAGAGAAGAGCAACAAAAATGATTAAAGTCAAGAAAACATGACCTATGACCTATGAAAAAAATGGATTTGTTTAGTCTGGAGAAGAGAAGACTGAGAGGGGACATAACAGTTTTCAAGAACATAAAAGGTTTTTACAAGGAGGAGGAAGAAAAATTGTTCTCAACCTCTGAAGATAGCCCAAGAAGCAATGGGCTTAAATTGCAGCAAGGGAGGTTTAGGTTGGATATTAGAAAAAAATTCCTACCTGTCAGGGTGGTTAAGCACTGGAATAAATTGCCTAGGGAGGTTGTGGAATCTCCATCACTGGAGAATTTTTAAGAACAGATTAGACAAACACCCGTTATGGATGGTCTGGATAATACTTAGTCCTGCCATGAGTGCAGGGGACTGGACTAGATGACCTGTTGATGTCCTTTTGAGTCCTATGATTCTGTGAGAAGCTTGGAGAGCCTTCATGCAGTTTAGCTGGGGGGTGGGTCTCCACCTGGAGGGGTTTGCTGCTGCTCACTTGCATAGCTTTGTGAGAGAGAGGGCCCAGGCTGGAGAGTCAAGGTGGGACAGCAGTCCGAGAGTTCCAGGTTGTACCCGGGGATCCCGTCACACCCACCCTTCCAAACAATCCAGATCACTCTGTACATCTGACCTGTACCTATACTGCACCATGAATGTGTTACCTACAACTCTTACCATGCACACATTCATTCATTCTCCGGCTTAATCATAAATAATAATAATAATTGGGGGCAGGCAGTGTGGTCTAGTGCATAGGTGGGGGCAGCGCTTGCAGGGGCTATAACCACCCCAAAATTTGCCTTAGCCCTGTTGTATCAGCTGCCACTCTCCAGCTGCCCAGCTCTGAAGGCAGAGTGGAGAGAGCCGAGGCTGTTGGCGGGGTGCCCAGCTCCAGCAGCAGCGGAGAAATAAACCTGGGCAGAGGACTGGGGTGCCCGAGAACAGCCCCTGATCCCTATCCCCACGCACCGCTCTGAACTTCATGCCGTGACCTTCAGCAGAGAGTTCCTGCTCGTGCACTTGGGTTCCTTGTAAAGAAATGGAAACATTCTGCAGTGGATCATTTGCAAACAATTTTGTTTGATTTAATTCTTGCTCCTGTTGCAATAATTTTAAATAGTGACACTGAACTTTGTGTTTCAGGAGATGCAGAAAATACTGCTGCTGTCTTTGGGGTGAAACAGACACCACCTTATATCCGTGCAATGGAAGGGTCAGAGTTCACCATCGTGTGTACATTCAACACAAGCAATATTTCAACCAAGTGGTTTCCTGAATGGACTAAAACCAGAAACCATGTTACAGAAAATATGAGGTATAGAGGAGATCAAATCATAATATCAGCAGATACAGAAAAGAGGTCTCTTTCACTCACTGTGAAGAAAGCCGACGTCACTGATTCTGGAACCTACGTGTGTGGGGTTGGGACCAAACATGGGATGTATCCTGGGACTGGAACCCAAGTGACCATCGATGGTAAATACCAGCATTTCCTTCTCTGTTCTACAAAACCCTTCCAGGGGAGCTCAGGACACTGGCCTGGTTCCAGAGAGCTGGGGCAGGTGGTGCTGGGGGAGGTGGAGCAGCACAAAATGTAAAGGGCAGAGCTGTGGGCAAAACTGGGGGACATTCTGTGGTACGTACAATGGTCCTGATCCTGCATTCCACTGATTTCTGTGGGGGTTTTGTCTGCACAAGGAATGCAGGGTCAAGCCCCAGATATTCAAAAAAACTGTTTTGAGATGGGGCGTGAGGGGAGGTTTCTAATTGGCTAAGCCTGTGAGGCCTTATACGCAATTGGAGAGACAAGGTGGGTGAGGGGATATCTTCTATTGGACCAACTTCTGTCGGTGAGAGAGAGACAAGCTTTCAAGCTTACACAGAGCTCTTCTTCAGCTCTTGGAAACTTAGGTCTGGTCTACACTACAGACCTATGTCGCCATAACTACGTTGCTCTGGGGTGTGGATTTTTCACACCCCTGAGCGACGTAGTTAGTTACACCGACCGAACCTCCTGTGTCAACAGTGGTGCAGCTGGGCTGATGCAGTGTTTTCAGTATAGACGTGCCCTTATTCAGAGTGTCACTGGTAAATACAAGGTAGAATGGCTGGTTTAGCATAAGTAGTTAACACCTATTTCAAGGGACCATTCAAGGCAGGGTGGCCCGTTAACACTTCTGCAGTCATAGGACAAAAAGAGCAGGTTAGGGGGTTACAGATTGTTGTAATAAGCCATAAATCCAGTGTCTCTGTTTAGTCCATGATTTTTAGTGTCTAGCAGAGTTATGAATTTAAGCTCCCAGGCTCGTCTTTTGAAAGTGTTGTGTAGGCTTCCTTTGAGGATGAGGACCACTCTGTATCTGACCTGTGAGACGTGTTCCCCACAGGAGACAGGGTGGTTTTGGCTTTTATCATTTTCCTGTGTGAGTTTATTCAAGAGCATCGTGATTGTCTGGTTTCACCCACATCGTTGTTATTGGGGCATTTAGTGCGCTGGATGAGGTACCCCACAGGTTGTGATAGGCTTGTGTAGGATCCGTGGATCTTGAAAGGTGAGTAGTGGGGGGTGTTGATCATTGTAGCAGTGGAGATATGTCTGCAGATTTTGCATCTGTTGTTCTGGCAGGATCTGGTGCTGCTTTGAGTTGGTGTGTCCTGGTCTGTGGGGCGCTTGCTTCTGATGATGCCCTTGGAGAGGCTGGGGGGTTGTTTGAAGGTCAGAAGTGGGGGTTCAGGGAAGACTTGGTTCAGGATGTGGTCCCCATTGAGTATGGGTTATAATTGTTTGATGATACCCCATAGGGGTTCCAGTGTAGTGTTGTAGGTAGTAGAATCATAGAATATCAGGGTTGGAAGGAACCTCAGGAGGTCATCTAGTCCAACCCCCTGCTCAAAGCAGGACCTAATCTCAACTAAATCATCCCAGCCAGGGCTTTGTCAAGCCTGACCTTAAAAACCTCTAAGGAAGGCGATTCCACCACCTCCCTAGGTAACCCATTCCAGTGCTTCACCACCCCTCTAGTGAAAAAGTTTTTCCTAATATCCAATCTAAACCTTCCCCACTTCAACTTGAGACCATTACTCCTTGTTCTGTCATCTGGTACCACTGAGAACAGTCTAGATCCACCCTCTTTGGAACCCCCTTTCAGATAGATGAAAGCAGCTATCAAATCCCCCCTCATTCTTCTCTTCTGCAGACTAAACAATCCCAGTTCCCTCAGCCTCTCCTCATAACTCATGTGCTCCAGCCCCCTAATCATTTTTGTTGCCCTCCGCTGGACTCTTTCCAATTTTTCCACATCCTTCTTGTAGTGTGGGGCCCAAAACTGGACACAGTACTCCAGGTGAGGCCTCACCAATGTCGAATAGACGGGAACGATCACGTCCCTCGATCTGCTGGCAATGCCCCTACTTATACAGCCCAAAATGCCGTTAGCCTTCTTGGCAACAAGGGCACACTGCTGACTCATATCCAGCTTCTCGTCCACCGTAACCCCTAGGTCCTTTTCTGCAGAACTGCTGCCTAGCCATTCAGTCCCTAGTCTGTAACAGTGAATGGGATTCTTCCGTCCTAAGTGCAGGAGTCTGCACTTGTCCTTGTTGAACCTCATCAGGTTTCTTTTGGCCCAATCCTCTAATTTGTCTAGGTCTCTCTGTATCCTATCCCTACCCTCCAGCGTATCTACCACTCCTCCCAGTTTAGTGTCATCTGCAAACTTGCTGAGGGTGCAATCCACGCCATCCTCCAGATGGTTAATGAAGATATTGAACAAAACCGTCCCCGGGACCAACCCTTGGGGCACTCTGCTTGAAACCGGCTGCCAACTAGACATGAAGCCGTTGATCACTACCCGTTGAGCCCGATGTTCTAGCCAGCTTTCTATCCACCTTATAGACCATTCATCCAGCCCATACTTCTTTAACTTGCTGGCAAGAATACTGTGGGAGACTGTATCAAAAGCTTTACTAAAGTCAAGGAATAACACATCCACTGCTTTCCCCTCATCCCCAGACCCAGTTATCTCCTCATAGAAGGCAATTAGGTTAGTCAGGCATGACTTGCCCTTGGTGAATCTATGCTGACTGTTCCTGATCACTTTCCTCTCCTCTAAGTGCAGACAGAGGAGGTTTTATTTCTGTTTTCAAGGATGTTCTCTCAGGGTATTTGGACAGCCCATTCCATGATGCAATCTCCTTCTCTAGTAGAATGTCCTTGTTTGGTGCAGCCAGTTTTGAGTGTGTTAAGGTGTGTATCCCAGACTTTCTCCTAGGAGCAAATTCTGTGCTATCTGAATGCCTGGGTTTCTGGCTGGTGAGTCTTGCCCAAATGCTTAGGGTTTAGCTGATCGCCATATTTGGGGTCGGGAAGGAATTTTTCTCCAGGGCATATTGGCAGTGGCTCTGGGGTTTTTTTGCCTTCCTCTTCATCTTGGGGCATGGGTCACTTGCTAGAAGATTCTCCGCACCATGAGAGAAACCATGGTTTGAGGACTTCAATGGCTCAGACATAGGTTTGATACAGGAGTGGGTGGGTGAGATTCTGTAGCCTGCGTTGTGCAGGAGGTCAGACTAGATGATCATAATGGTCCCTTCTGACCTTAAAGTCTATGATTACAGATTTCTTGGTTGTTTGGGGTAGTTACTGGGTTTATGAAGGTAGGTGTGGTGATCTGTGGGTTTCTTGTCTAGGGTTGTCTGTAGGGTTCCATTGTTGAAGCTGATGGTGGTGTCCAGGAAGTTGATGCTAGTGTGGGAGTGTTCCCCAGAGAGTTTAATGAATGGCTGGATGGGTGGTGGTTGTTGAAGTTGGAGTGGAAATCTGTGTGGGAGTTTAAGCGTTGCATTTTGGTGTGGTGCTGGGAGTACGTCTCCCAGACCTGAGGAAGAGCTCTATGGAGGGTGAAAGCTCGTCTCTCTCACCAACAGAAGTTGGTCCAATAATAGCTATTCCCTCACCCACCTTGTCTCTCTAATATCCTGGGACTGACACAGCTACAGTGCACTCAACGTGATGGCATTTCTCTTGGTCTGTGACACAATAATTTGGAACCCCGCAGCCCATCAATTCCAACATTTCAGGGAGTATTGAAGGCATCACTGGGCAGAACTCTATTGATATTGGGGAAATCAGAAAACCCAAAGGGGGAAAAGTGGGGGACACATGGAGTGCCTGCTCGCTGTTTAGCAGAGTATCAGCTTGGAGCAAAGCCACCTCTGTAACTGTCTAAATGAAAGAACCAGTTTGTGGCACCAATTAACACTTTCCAGTAGAAAAACATTCCCATCTCATCTCTGCTCCTTCCCCCATTAAAGTGTAACATGCTGACACTCTGGATGATTTATGTCCCGGGCAGAAAGAGAAGAAATAATAATAGTGGGGAAGGGAGGAGGGGAAGTCAGACAGAGCCCCTGACACGGGGAAGATGGGGGATCTGGTCTGGGGATAATGCTGGAATGAGGGTACAGCCAAAGCCCTGAGCATGCAGGGAGAATGGGGGGCCCTGGAATGGTGGAAAGGGAGAGGATTAGGGCACAGAGAGCTCCTGGCTTGGGGCAGAATTGGGGGCTGTAGCATGGGGGGAAGAAATGGGGGAGACACAGAGCTCCTGGCATGAGAATGGGGGCTAGGGAGTCCCTGAAATAGAGGGGGATGGGAGGGTGGCACCCCAGCACCTTGTGGGGGACAGAGGGATGCAAAGAGTCCCTAGTGCATGCAATGTGCTTGACCTACAGAACCAACAAAACGTGGGCATCCCTCTAGTTTAGCCCCCGAAGAGTCCAACCCACACCCACAAAGGGTTGAGTAGAGTCAGGATGAAGTTGTATGATCAGTAATAGGTTATTATTTAGTGTTTGCTTTGCAATGGTGCTCAGAGGCCTCAACCAACATGTCGGGCCCACTGTACTAGGCCCTGTACACTAGAGCTGGCGGTTTCAGTTTGTGAGAAGTTTCATTATTTCAGAATGGCTTCATTCCAAACCAGACGGATCAGGACTGCAGCAGGGCCAGGGACCCGAGGGGTTCCACAGTCTCAGAAGCCAGTTACAAGTAGAGCAGCCTGGGGAGTCACTGGCCCAGGACTCTAGAGGCCCTGGGATCTCCAGCCCAGGACAGTCTGCATGGTGGAGCTACCCCAGAGCTGCACCCCTGGGAGCTGGTCCTGGAACTTCCAGCTCCATGGCAGGGACACTGGAAGCGCCAAGAGCCCTGGCTCAAGCAGGGAGCCGAGCAGACAACAAGAGCCCCTAGAGACCTGGCTCTGCCGCAGCGTGGGGAGCCCACCCGCCCCGAGACTCGACTCCGACTCCCCGAGCTGGGGCTCCTGGGACAGAAGAGCATAAGAACGGCCAGACTGGGTGAGACCAAAGGTCCAGCTAACCCAGTATCCGGTCTTCTGACAGTGGCCAATGCCAGGTGCCCCAGAGGGAATGAACAGAACAGGCAATCATCCAGTGATCCATCCCTTGTCGCTCATTCCCAGCTTCCGGCATCCCCATCCCCGCCTGTCCTGGCTAATAGCCATTGATGGACCCATCCTCCAGGGTCTTATCTGGTTCTTTTTGAACCCTGTGGCTCTTGGAACACCAACAGAAACCGGTGTGTGTTTTGATGAAAGTGGAGTCAAATCTGTAGTAGTTTGGTGAATCAGTTCTTGTCAGCGCATTGGCATTTTCAGTCTAAGGTAAGTTTTGCCAGAACATTTGCAATCAGCTCAACTGTACATGGGCATAATGAGGGAGCCCCTGAGCCAAAGAATTTACACTTTAAACAGACAAGACAGACAAAAGGGGGGAGATCGGGCAGACGTCCAAACAGTAGATTGGGAAGTGAGACACAGAGAGACTAAAGGACAAAATCCACACAGGGCTTTAGGCCCTTAAATCCAACATCTGGGGGTCATGGAGATCCTCAAAACCCCTGCTCAGCTACCGCCTAGCCCTGGAGCTGCTGAAGTTTCCACCAGTAAAACCAGTGCTAAAGACTTGCTCACACTCTCTTGCTATGCTGTAAGCACAGGCTTGCCCAGAATAACAGTTGCACCTCGATCCTCACTCCCCTGCCATTGCCAGCAGAAGAGCATCACATCTCAGAACTGCCCATTCCACGTCCTTCAGTGAATCCCATTTTCCTCTAATGAAGGAGAATTGACCACCCTTTCTCTTGCCCTGCATTAGGCTGGTGGAGGGAAATAGGTCTCAAGAAGGTTTTGTATGTAAGGAATTTGGCAAGCGTGTCAGACGTACACAAGGTTTGGGTAAGACGTCGCATTGTTGGAGGGAGTTTGTCTAGACTGAAGCTTCTGGGGTTACCTGTCACTAAACAGAGCAGAAAAGGCTTGACATGCATGAAACAGCTCTATATGGGGCCAAACGAAAGAACATCAGTTTAAACTCTTAACAAGCAGGGGAAACTAAATAGCGGAGTGGAGAGACTCATTTTGTACATCTGCCCTTGTCTGTTGGCACATTGAACTATTTCTCAATGAAGGTGCCATCATCTGTGTTTCTCTTTCTGCAGAAATTACCCACCTGATGGTGAATCAAACCCCAACCAGTGTCAGTGATTTAGAAGGCTCAGAACTTACCATGAAGTGTACATTCAAGACAGTCAATAACCACAGCACCATGTATGTGCGATGGTATAACTATGGGACTGAGGGACTAAAGAAAGAGCTGGTGAATGACAGCAATGTGATCACAACCCTGCATTTGGACAATGGGTTTGCCTCTCTCACTTTGAAGAATGCGAATTCATCTAATACAGGAACCTACGTGTGTGAGGTGGGGATCACAGCAAGGAACCTGTCTGTGTCAGGAGCTGGAACCCAGGTGACCATCAGTAAGTGTCAGCAGTCTCCTATGTGCTTCCTACTATGAGACCCAGATACTCTCAGTTCCCTACAGAGCGACGGAGCAGGAGCAGGGAAAGCCGTGCTGAGAGCAGTGCTTAATCTGTGTCAGGGCTTGCCAGGCTTGGCAATCCATAGCCCCGGCCCTCTTGGGCTTGCGGCTTCAGTTATGAATGTAAAAAACAATTGCTTGAGCCCTGGCACCTCTTTCACTACAAATTAAGCCCTGCCTGAGAGACAGAACCAGAGACAAACACTGACCAGGATTCCTTGAAGCTGCTCTAAGTTATGCCCAGCACTGAGCTTCTTTATGACAGCGCCCAAAGACTGGGCAGGGCAGGGCATAAAGGCGTCTGGGGCAACACTCGGTGCACCTGAGAATCTGTTCCTCTTTTCTACATACCGTATATACTCGATCATAAATGAACAGGCTTATAAGCTGACCCCCCCCCCCCCGCCCTCCAAGATGGATAAGTAAAAATGGAAAAAAATTATAACCCGTTCATAAACGGACCCTATAATTCCGGGGTCAGCAAACTTTGGCTCACGGGCCATCAGGATAAGCCGCTGGCAGCCCGAGATGGTTTGTTTACCTCGAGCGTCCGCAGGCACGGAGGTAAACCTAAGTAAACAAAGTGTCCCGGCGCGCCAGCTGCTTACCCTGACGGACCGGGACAGCAACTGGTGGGGAAATTGTTTTGAGGGGGAGAAGCTGGGGGTCAGGGGAGTAACCCCTGTGACCACCCCCCACATGACCCCACCCCTAGCCCGGGACCCCCACACTCTCCCCATCCCATCCCTTCCCACCTTATCTGGGGAGGGCCAGGGGAGGACGTCTCTGGCCTGGCTGGAGCTGCTCCGGCAGGCTGGGCAGCGTGGCCGCAGCATGTTCCAGCTGGCTGAGCTGGGCGGCGCGGCCACAGCCTGCTCTGGGGGGCGGAGCCGAGCGGCACGGCAGCCGGCCAGCCCCAGAGCTGCAGCTGCTTTGGAGGCTGTGGGCAGGGCCGGCTCTGGCTTTTTTGCCGCCCCAGGCAAAAAAGCCTCCGGCTGCGCCCCCCCCCCCCCGGGAGCCCCGGGGGGAGGGCAGCCGGAGCCCTGGGAGGAGGGCGGCGAGCCCGGCTGTGGTCCCGCTCTCCCCGGCGGCCAGAGCGCCGCGCCGCCCCCCTCCAGGTGCCGCCCCAAGCACAAGCTTGGTGGGCTGGTGCCTGGAGCCGGCCCTGGCTGTGGGGAGAGCAGCGTGGCCAGAAGTGGAGAAGCTCTGGCGCCGCCTCTTCCCTTCTGGCTCTGCTGGGCTGTGGTGTCTCTCCTTGCTCCCTCTCTTGGGGGGAGGGGCTGTGTCCCACCTCTCCCTCTCTATACCCGTTCATAAGCCGACCCCTTTCTCTGGTGCTTCCCTTTTTTACTAAAAAAATTCAGCTTATGAACAAGTATATTCGGTAGGTTCTTTTACTGCCCTTATCATAGTATCTGAGGCCCAGATTTGCAAAGGCATTTAGGCACTGCTCTACTCAGCACTGGAAGGCCTAAGTGACTTAGGAGCCTCTCTCATTGGAAGAGAATGGGGCACTAAGTCACTTTTGGGAATGAAATGTAGGCTGCTAAGTCACGTAGACTTTGCTCCACTCAGCACTGCAATGTGTAAATACCTTTAAAAAAATCTGGGCTTGAGCAGCTTCCAGCCATGCATCAAGCAATGTGACTAACATCTGCCAGGTGTGGTCCATTCTCTCTCTCATCCTCTCCCAAGAGGGGGAAGTGTGTGCGCAGTGGAGCATTTATAGTGGGGGTTTTTAATGCATTTAACACACTCACAGCTGAACCTGATGCTTGTGTAAATACACATGTTTAGCAGTTGTCAACAGAATTACTGTTTTGTGGAGGAGGTGAAGGTTCTAGTTAGTGCTGCAATCTGGTGCCAGTTCCAAGCATGAGGAAGCAGCGCGGCATCTCAGCACTGTTGCGTGCTGACTGGGGTAAATGCTGATTTTTAATGGCGACCACTGGCAAGGAGCTTTAGGTAATTTGTATATTCAGAATCCCCGTTATTCTTGTTGCTCTCGGTAAGGGCTCTGGCCAGGTCTCTACTGTCTTGCTATGCTAGGGATTTCCTACCCCTGCGGCAGAGTCAGCGTGCTGGCTGGCCTCATGGGAAGGTTCTCCTAGGCAGACGGCTGAACCCAGCCCGATGACCCCACAGCTTCCAGCAGGTGGCATATGAAGAGGAACCTGCTGGCAAAAAGGGAGGCCAAGGAAACTGCCTGTGACACAGGATGAGGTGGGAAATTAAGGGACGGGGGAGAAACAGTGTTTCATCTTTAAACTGTTCCTGCCATCCCTTTATTTATCCATCAGTATCTATCCCTCCTTTAGAGGCAAATCTGTCCCTCTCTATCCCTGCATCCCACACTGACAGGTTTTTCTTGATTTCAGATAAAAGGAGCAATGCCTCCCACGTTGTTTTCATCATCCGGATGGTTCTCGGGGCCCTTGTTATAATCTTGGCGCTGATTATTGTTGCAGAATGCGTGCTTTCAGAGAAGAGGGGTGAGTGAAATGTCTTCAATGCAGTCACTGTGCAGAGTCAGCCACAGAGCTTGAGTTACACACGAGGTCCTTCTGCCTTTTCCTTTCGGGCAACTTCCCAGTTCCAATGTGTTGAAATCGAAAAGCTGTTTCAGACCTGGCTGGGACTGTTTTCTTGGCCTGTCTGTGCTGGTTTGTGGCTAACATTAAATCCGGGTATCTCAGAACTAGAAGCACAGAGTTTAGGTCTCCATCTTGTAAATGTTCCTGAAGGCCTTTACCTCTCAGGTCTCCCTTTCACAGCACCGATGATCTTTTCCTGTCGCTGCGTCTGTCCAACATGCCCTGTTTATTTCTGGCTGGCTGGCATGCACAGACCTAGTGCAACCACTTGGACAAGTGCGATGCATGTACTGCAGGCGTATTCTTTAGGTTCTAACTTACTGAGTCTGATTTTTCCCCACAGCTGCTGTCAATCGGACAATATGAGGACCAGCTGTTATAGTGTACACCTGGAGATGGAGCTCAGACACCTGTTACCCAGGCATTCCCCCAAACACCATGTTGACCAACCAGCCTGTCAGATTCTGCACCTGTAAATAAACCTTGAACAGAAGGGAGAGGATGCTGGATAATTGGAAAGGGAGTTCACAGGTGTTCAGAATAAAAAAAAAGATTACTCTGACACCCTTCTCTGAGGCAGCAGAACCCAGTTATTACTGATGGCTTAGGCAGTCTCAGTGACATCTGAGCCATAGGAAACGAACATTTCTGTCACCTAAAGATTCCCCATTGTGCTACTTAGCAATCACTTTAGAGCAGGGGAGGGCAAACTATGGCCCATGGGCCAGATCTGGCCCATCAGGGCTTTCATTCCAGCCCGCAGGATTGCCAGCCCCATGGCCCAGCAGGGCTAAGGCAGGCTCCCTACCTGCCCTGGCCCCGCACCACTCCCAGAAGCAGCCAGCACCACGTCGCTGCGGCCCCAGGGGGAAGGATGGGGAGCAGAGGGCTCCATGCGCTGCCCTTGCCTGAAGGCACTGCCTACTGCAGCTCCCATTAGCTGGGAATGGGGAATCACAGCCAATGGGAGCTTTCGGGGTGGTACCCACAGGCAAGGGCAGTGCATGGAGGAGCTGCCTGCCCCACCTCACCCCCAGGAGCCACTGCCGGACATGCTGGCCACTTCCGGGAGCGGTACGGGGCCAGGGCAGGCAGGGATCCTGCCTTAGCCCCGCTGTGCACTGCTGCCACACTGGAGCTGCTCGAGGTAAGCTGCGCTGGGCCAGAGCCCACACCCCAAACCCCTCCTGCATCCTGCACCCCTGTCTTGAGTCCCTGCTGCACGCCAAACCCTGGCCCTGAACCCCTCCTGCACTTCCTAACCACATGCCCCAGCTCTACATACAGTTTCCCCACCCAGATGTGGCCCTCGGGCCAAAAAGTTTGCCCACCCCTGCTCTAGAGGCTCATAGAACCCTTGATGTGAAGATGCTCAGAACAAGGGCCAAAAACTCTTCCCTATAATTGGTTCAGCTGCTTGTCAGTCAAAGAGGAAATGGAAACACACATCTGCTGGGTATTGCTGTTCCGTGAGTTCAGATGGCCCCCTTGCTGAAATCAACTAGTGTACAGTTAAGCACCTGATTAAGTGTTTGCAGGATTGAAGCCTCTATATAAGGAGCATGTTTTTATAACTGGTTGTGTTAATTGTTTTACACATGCTGTTCTCCAATAGTTAGATTGTCTTACACGCGAGGCATAAGGCTATGCACTTCCGAATGTTTTAATAAAATTCTGATAACTGGCTATTCTTGATGTTCCTATAAATATGCAATCCTTTTTGAATCTTTCTATGCCCTTGCCCGCACTGATTTCTTGTGGAGGTGAGTTCCACAGTTTAATCACACATTATGTTATAGTATTTCTTTTTATCAGTTTGAATTTCCCACCTTCTAATTTAGTTGAATCTCCCCTTGTTCTCATGTTGCATGACAGGGAGAACAGAAGTTTCCAATCTACCTTCTCTAGACCAGTTATTTTACATGTCCCCTCCTATTCAATCACCTTTCTAAGGTAAATAATCCCAGTCTTTTCCATTTCTCTTCCTAGTAGACTTTTTCAATGAACTTGATCTCCCTCACTGCTGTTTTCTGAACCCTACAATATCCTTTTTGAGAATAGGCTGAGTGAACAGAACCCCAGGCCAGCAGCGGGCTCAGCGCGGCCAGGACCCACAGCCTGCCATTTAAAAAAAAAAAAAAAAAAAAAAGGCTCGCGTGCCACCTTTGCAATGCATGCCGTAAGTTGAGGACCTCTGTTCCAGTGTATACTGTGTGTACTGTACTTTATAGTAATTTTCACTATATGCGATTTTCCTCTTACACGCTGACCTTAGAACCTAACCCCCGCATAAGATGCGACTCCATTGTAGTGTAAAAATTTTGGGGGGGCACCGCTTTTTATATAACCTGCCATTTCCCTTACTTGTGAAGCCCCCTCTGGACTGCTCTCACTCCAACCCAAAACAGACTCCATATAGAGTCACAGTCTACAGAATTTGATCTTCTCCAGGGTTTCGAGGTCTCTGCACACAGTGTCTCTAGCCCTCCCTTGAGCTCATGACCATCAGGATCAAGCCACCACTCTCCTCCCCAGTGACCTGATGTTCTGAAGACAGCTGCTCCTTCTGTCGCTGCACTATTGGTAACTCCATCCTGCAGCCTCCAGTCATTCTGGGGCACCTTCCATCCTCAGGATGGGAACCATAAAACAGGTGTCCCATTTCCCCTTCTGCAAAGGATCACTGCTTTCACCTTGGCCCTGGAGGCTCTACCTGGGTCCCCACAGCCCCCCACAGAGCCCTGAGCTCTGCCTGGCTCAGGGAACCCCTTTTCCATGTACCCTAAATAAACTTTGAGAGTATTAAGCAGGGTCCTCTGGAGACAGGACAGAACTGGTTTTTCAGAGACATTGTTTTGGGAAATTCAGCTAATAGCCCTTTGTATTGGCCAGTCACTGCTCCTTCCTGAACATAGCACATGGAAAGCCCATCACTTCTCTCCCTCTCCCCCCACAAGAGGTACCACCAGCAGCGGCTACAAATGCCATTTGTGCTGCAGAGTCCTCCATATATACACACACACCCCTACTACTGTATTTTCCACTCCATGCATCTGATGAAGTGGGGTTTAGCCCACAAAAGCTTATGCCCAAATACATTTGTTAGTCTCTAAGGTGCCACAAGGACTCCTCCTTGTTTTTGCTGATACAGACTAACACGGCTTCCACTCTGAAACCTATAGATACAATGTCCTTTTCTCCCATCAGCCTTAACGCCTTATCCATTTCCCAGCCTGTTACCTAGGATTAACTGCACTTTCCTACATCAATGGGGCATTGTGAGCTCACTTGAAAAGGGAATATAATAGCGTTTGTGACCTGGGACAATGTTTTTCTTGTTTGCATTTCTCTTGAAATAGCAGATTTTTCCTACCCTGGTTTTGGCAGAGGACTTTGGAGGACTGGTTTCAGAGTAGCAGCCGTGTTAGTCTGTATCCGCAAAAAGAACAGGAGTACTTGTGGCACCTTAGAGACTAACAAATTTATTAGAGCATGAGCTTTCGTGGGCTACAGCCCACTTCTTCGGATGCATATAGAGTGAAACATATTGAGGAGATATATATACACACATACAGAGAGCATGAACAGGTGGGAGTTGTCTTACCAACTCTGAGAGGCCAATTAAGTAAGAGAAAAAAAACTTTTGAAGTGATAATCAAGATAGCTCAGTACAGAGAGTTTGATAAGAAGTGTGAGAATACTTACAAGGGGAGATAGAGTCAATGTTTGTAATGGCTCAGCCATCCCCAGTCCTTATTTAATCCTGAGTTGATCGTATCTAGTTTGCATATCAATTCCAGCTCAGCAGTCTCTCGTTGGAGTCTGTTTTTGAAGTTTTTCTGTTGCAAGATAGCCACCCGCAGGTCTGTCATTGAATGACCAGACAGGTTAAAGTGTTCTCCCACTGGTTTTTGAGTATTATGATTCCTGATGTCAGATTTGTGTCCATTAATTCTTTTGCGTAGAGACTGTCCGGTTTGGCCAATGTACATGGCAGAGGGGCATTGCTGGCACATGATGGCATATATCACATTGGTAGATGTGCAGGTGAACGAGCCCCTGATGGTATGGCTGATGTGATTAGGCCCTGTGATGATGTCACTTGAATAGATATGTGGACAGAGTTGGCATCGGGCTTTGTTACAAGGATAGGTTCCCGGGTCAGTGTTTTTGTTCAGTGATGTGTGGTTGCTGGTGAGTATTTGCTTTAGGTTGGGGGGTTGTCTGTAAGCGAGGACAGGTCTGTCTCCCAAGATCTGTGAGAGTAAAGGATCATCTTTCAGGATAGGTTGTAGATCTCTGATGATGCGCTGGAGAGGTTTTAGTTGGGGGCTGAAGGTGACAGCTAGTGGTGTTCTGTTATTTTCTTTGTTGGCCCTGTCTTGTAGGAGGTGACTTCTGGGTACTCGTCTGGCTCTGTCAATCTGTTTTTTCACTTCAGCAGGTGGGTATTGTAGTTTTAAGAATGCTTGATAGAGATTCTGTAGGTGCTTGTCTCTATCTGAGGGATTGGAGCAAATGCGGTTATATCTTAGAGCTTGGCTGTAGACAATGGATCATGTGGTGTGTCCTGGATGGAAGCTGGAGGCATGTAGGTAAGTGTAGCGGTCAGTAGGTTTCCGGTATAGGGTGGTATTTATGTGACCATCGCTTATTAGCACAGTAGTGTCCAGGAAATGGACCGCTTGTGTGGATTGATCTAGGCTGAGGTTGATGGTGGGATGGAAATTATTGAAATCATGGTGGAATTCCTCAAGGGCTTCTTTTCCATGGGTCCAGATGATGAAGATGTCATCAATGTAGCGCAAGTAGAGTAGGGGCGTTAGGGGACGAGAGCTAAGGAAGCATTGTTCTAAGTCAGCCGTAAAAATGTAGACACAATCAACTCAGGATTGAATAAGGACTGGGAATGGCTGAGCCATTACAAACATTGAATCTATCTCCCCTTGTAAGTATTCTCACACTTCTTATCAAACTGTCTGTACTGAGCTATCTTGATTATCACTTCAAAAGTTTTTTTTCCTCTTACTTAATTGGCCTCTCAGAGTTGGTAAGACAACTTCCACCTGTTCATACTCTCTGTATGTGTGTATATATATCTCCTCAATATATGTTTCACTCTATATGCATCCGAAGAAGTGGGCTGTAGCCCACGAAAGCTTATGCTCTAATAAATTTGTTAGTCTCTAAGGTGCCACAAGTACTCCTGGTTTTTTTTTGGAGGACTGAAGAATCAGAATGGGACAGTCTGTATCCTCAAAAGGTATTTAGGCCCTGAACTCCTGTTGAAATCCCTGGGAATTAGGAGTCTAAATATCTTAGCGGATCTGGTCCAGTGACCTCACAATAGACCAGGGGTCAGCAACCTTTCAGAAGTGGTGTGCCGAGTCTTCATTTATTCACTCTAATTTAAGGTTCGCGTGCCAGTAATACATTCTAACGTTTTTAGAAGGTCTCTTTCTATAAGTCTATAATATATAACTCAACTATTGTTGTATGTAAAGTAAATAAGGTTTTTAAAATGTTTAAGAAGCTTCATCTAAAATTAAATTAAAATGCAGAGCGCCCGGACTGGTGGCCAGAACCCGGGCAGTGTGAGTGCCACTGAAAATCAGCTCACGTGCCGCCTTCAGCGCACGTACCATAGGTTGCCTACCCCTGCAATAGACCGAGCACCAAGCTGCAAGTGGCCCAGTGCTCAAATGAGGCAGGAGAGAATGCTGAGCTACAGTGGAGTTGGTCAAATAATTTTTGTTCAGAAATTTTCTGATGAAAGTTATTTTGGAAACAATGTCAGTCAGGTGTTCCATTTTAAAAAATTGCAAGAGCCAAAAAATACAGGTTTTTGAAAACTGAAAAGTTTAGGGAAATATTTGTTTTTAAATTAAAACCCAAAGACTTCCCAGAAACATTAATTTGTTCTTTTCAAAAGTTTGTGGAAAATATTTAACAGTTTCTGACAGGTCTAGCCCAAAAGTCCCTGTACAATTTTCTTTCAGCCTCTATGCACCAATCCATCCACTAGAACAGAATCTAACTTATCCAGTCCAGGAGTGTTGTCGTAGCTGTGTGGGTCCCAGGATGAGACACACACAAGATACGTGAGGTAATATCTTTTACTGGACCAAGTTCTGATGGTGGAAGAGACAAGCTTTCCAGCTTCTTGTGACCTGAAGAGCTCTGTGGAGCTTGAAAAGCAACAAAAGTTGGTTCGATAAGAGATTACCTGCCTCACCCACCTTGTCTGTGTTTTACGAGTGTCAGTCACCCTGGTACTGGAACTCGGTGGCGCTGGTAGCAGAGCTCACAGCTACCAGCCCAAGCAATGCGTGTGCCTGGCAGCCTGAAACAGATGTTACACAGCTCTTTGCCACCATCCATTGGTGAAGAGGAGAAGGAGCAGCTGTTGGCTGCTCCATCAGCTGTTTACCTAGAACTCCATAGACAGAAACTGCTCAGAGAAGGAACTCTGCCGCCCTCTGTCAGCAAACAGGGGAAAGTACAGCTAACAAACTCATTGCCTAAGCTTTACCTGAAATCCTCCATGACGTTTTGGGTCCTCACCGGGACAGTACCCGAGCCCCAAGTTGGTCAGATAATGGGACTGAACGAAGAGAGCAAGACTGAGGGGAACAAGGCTCCTACCCGGTGGCAAGAACTCTGCTCAGGGGTCCTGTCATCCTCTCCACCGAGGACTTTGCAAAGGGATGGCACTGTGGAGACTTCCCAGCAAGAGGCGGCATTGAGGGGGATCTTGGCTGAAGCTGCAGTAGAGGGAAGTGAACTCTGGTGAAGGACCCCGACACAGCACCAGTACAGCAGAGATCACTATAGCTGGGATAGGTGGGGGGAGGGGCTCACAAGAATTGACAAGACCCTTCCCTGAGGGAAGCCTGGAAGCTGAAAGTTTTTGCTTTGGTTCTTCCCAAACTGAACTTCCTTGAAATCCCTCTCCAGGGAAGTTCCCACGTGCCAGGGCGTGTAGCCGAGATCACAGCTTGGCCAGCCACTGGAGACTCCTTAAGGCAGCTCGGTGGGTCACTGCTCTTCCCAGCAGGGTCTCCATCTATTTTAAAGCAGCCCCACCCCCGTCCACCTGCCCATTCGTGAGGGGATTTGAAGTGAAAATGGGGTCACAGCACAGCGAGGTCCCAGCGCAGGTGAACCCTGTTAGGAACACTCCTGCCAGCCCCACGCCCTATCACAGGAGCGGAAAGCCGTGTACTAAGGGAGCACAGAGGGGTCATTAGTATTAGCTCCATTTTACAGATGGGAGAATCTGAGACAAAGGAGAAGTGACTTGCCCAAAGCCACAAAGGGAGTCTAGCAGAGAGCCAGGTTAGAACTCCAGGATCCCATTCCATTAGAGAGCCCTGCCTCCCTTTCTTGTCCTGATGTCAGTCACCTGTTGAGACCTGGGAGTTCAGAGGGGAGCCTCCTGCCCCAGAGCTACCATGTCCCAAGAAATAATGACTCAATACTGGGATGGCAGCAGCTTGGCCCCCAATATTGCACCACAGGAGATACAACAGTGGAATGACAGCAACACACTCTGGTCCCAGGGAGAAGCAGCACTGGTGAGCCTGAGAAACCCAGGTTGGTCACACTCAGAAACCGCATTGGCGTGTGACAGCAAAGCAAAGGAGGAGCCACCATGGGGAATGGGAAGAAGGTCTGTGAGCAGGACAGCCACCTCCTGTCCTTTGCTCCACAGCCCTAGGATTGGCCCAGTTGGTGACTTCAGAAAGCACTGAACACTGCCACCACCACCGTGCCACCGATGGCATCCGGTCACCGGTCTCCTGGGAGCCTTCAACAATCCCAGCCTACGGTTCTAGCCTTTGTGGTGTCAGAAAAAGCCCTTCCTCCTGCAGAGCTGTCATCCTGAGCCTGCAGGCAGAAACAATAGCTCAGAGATGTGAACTGCTCAGTGCATCATAACAGAAGTGTTAATTCTGTACCAACTTGAGAATGTCGACATAAAATGATCAGCCATGAAATAGTTAAACAGCCAACCAGTGTGTTGATCTCACAAATGGGAACTAGTGAGAAAATTCCCCAGACAAATTTTCATTTGCATTTTCAATACTAAACTCTGCAGGACAAGCACAATCAGAAATTGAGAGACAGCATAAAAACAGTAAAAGGCAACAGCACAGGGGACGCTGTACTGATCATGTTAATCATTGATATGTTAAAACATAGCCATCGCTACTGCAAGCTCTTCAGCTTGTAGCATTTCAGCAACATAAGACAAAGGGTCAATCACATTTCGCCATCAAAACATTTCAAACAGAACATTGCTTGTTTTCAGAGTGTCCATTTCAAAAAGTTCCAAACAAATCTGAGCAAGAAAACAACTGTGTTCAGCAGAGCTTTTCGTGGGGGGAAATTCCCAGCGTCACCAGTGATTGCCTGGTGGGCCAGGGTGACTTGACCACCACAGGATTTATATACAGGGGCGGGGGGGGGGGGGGGGGGGGGGGGGGGGGGGGGGGGGGGGAAGGGAGAAGAGGGTGGCAAGGGAGCCAGAGAGAATGTAGCAATTCTGTTAAACAGGACTGCAGTAGTATTTATCTTATCATCTACACCCACTTATTGTCCCATTTCCTCATGAGTTCACCAAGCTCTAGAAACCCAAAGTTTATTTTCCTGTCTGTTTGAAGTCTTTCTATGGAGGTAGGCCTCAGCCTGTACCTAAACTCTCCCAAATTCAGGGGCTTCTTTTCCAAGGGGTTACTTCACCACAGACCGATCTGATGCTGTCTTTAGTACAGTCCCTGCCACTCTGATAGTACGGTCTGTTGCTCTTTAGCACGGCTTTTCCTTCCTGCAGTGGAGTGAGCTGGGTCTGACATAGATCCCAGACCTCTCCCACCACCAGCAGCCTCTGAGAAGATTGGTGGTTAATTGGAGCCACAGGACCATGCCCTACTTTTCACGTTCAGGGGTAGTCTATTGTCTACAGCTGCTGGGGTTGTTGGTGGGTTTTTTGCTGGCTTCCACTCATATGATAGCTCCCTCGGTCACATCCAGCCAACTCTCCACAGGGGTCCTGCTGCAATATTGAGGTCAAGCCCACTGTTGAATATAGAAAGCCTTGTTTATAGCCAATGGGAACGTTATAGGGAAGGGAGAATCTGGGCAGGAAGACAATGGGGAATTGGTGACACAGAAACAACTAGGAGAAGAATGGGTAGAGCCTGCCTGTGAACCTTTATGGGAACAGGCAGAGAACATTACCCAGCAGGCAGGACAAATAGCAGTGGGATTTGGACATGATCTAACCAATCTCCCACCATGCTTCCTTGCCCCTAGATAAGCACCCAACTCAACCTCCCTCTCCACCTCCACAGCTGTTCTCGACAAACACCTGCAGTCATGTGTTCCTGGCTGACCCCCCATCCAGTCCCCCAGTTGGACTTTGCCAGCATGCCCAGTTACAGGTCATTCCAACAGCAGTTCTTCTCTTGGTTAACAACAAACACCCCCTAGGTGCATTGAACTGAGGAGCGTCCATGCTTCTGTTTGACCTGTGATTAGCAAGGCTATGGGTGAACTCCCAGCACTATGGGAGTCAATGGCAAAGTTCCCATCGACTTCAGTGGGGCTAGAACTTTACCCTGTGCTCCTTCCCCAAGACAGCTGGGAACATTCACACAGCTTTCCTCTGAGTGGGTATGAGGGATGGGGCTGTGTTTTACTGCAGTAGGGTCTTATGGGGATGACAGAGGACCCAGGGGAAATGCCACTCCTCTGCATTACAGTGGAGTGCACAACTCTGAGCTTGTGTGTGAACACTGGGGAGCTAAACCCTGGTTTGCAAGTTTACCTGGGGCACAGGCCTTGGCCCAGCTCTCTGCACCATGGGGAATTTCACTTGATGGGGGAGCTTGTCAATATCCCTTTACTACAGGTGTTTTTAGAAGACTCCTTCATATAGTATCTGAGTCAGACTTTGCTTCTTTGTTAGCACCTGGAGCCAATTAGAAACAGCCAGGGAGCAGGGCAGGAGATTGGGAAACTTTGGGCCAGAAGGGGAGACAACCAGAGAACAGCAAGGGAAAGAGGGAAGGGGAAGTATAACAGTGTGGCACCCATCTCTCATGAGACCCCCTGGTCAAGTGCGTCTGCAGTCTTCAAATACTACCAGGCCATGCCCCCAGGAAGTCCTCCCTCCCCAGAGACAATCATCTTCACCCACTGGGTCGCTTCTGGCCCCAGCTCTCCAGCTGGGCCACTTAGCAGTTCAGTTCCCCTTCTGAGGGTGCATGACAGTTCAACTGTAAGTGGCCTATGGGAGGGGAGGGGACCCAGGCCCACCCACTACTCCAAGTCCCAGCCCAGGGATCCTAAGCATAGCAGCCACACACCACAGATACTTCCCTGGGCCACTTCCCCACAGCCCCAGCCTTCACCAATACTTCACCCTTACCTCAGGGGTCTTCTAGGTTCAGGCACAGGAGCCAGCCAGGAGCTCTTCCTCACTGCCCACCACCACTGAGTTGTCCATGGTGCTGCCATTCCCCTTTCACTAGCCAAAAACTCCTCTAGCTCCAGCAAGGAACTGAGTGGCTTAGCCTCTGCAGCTCCTTTTATATGGCCCTCCTGAGCTCTGATTGGTCGCTTCCTGCACAGTCTCTCTATGCTGCTCAGAGGACTTAGCTCCACTGCTCCTTTCCTGGGACGGATGTGGCAGGACCCTAAGGCCTCCAGCAGGGGGCCTCTGGGCCTTGTCCACCCCATTGCAGGAAGTAAATGGAGAGAAAAGA